>NW_026683546.1:0-37082 GCF_030247195.1 Topomyia yanbarensis | reverse complement strand
CAAGACAAAGACAAGACAAAGACAAGACAAAGACAAGACAAAGACAAGACAAAGACAAGACAAAGACAAGACAAAGACAAGACAAAGACAAGACAAAGACAAGACAAAGACAAGACAAAGACAAGACAAAGACAAGACAAAGACAAGACAAAGACAAGACAAAGACAAGACAAAGACAAGACAAAGACAAGACAAAGACAAGACAAAGACAAGACAAAGACAAGACAAAGACAAGACAAAGACAAGACAAAGACAAGACAAAGACAAGACAAAGACAAGACAAAGACAAGACAAAGACAAGACAAAGACAAGACAAAGACAAGACAAAGACAAGACAAAGACAAGACAAAGACAAGACAAAGACAAGACAAAGACAAGACAAAGACAAGACAAAGACAAGACAAAGACAAGACAAAGACAAGACAAAGACAAGACAAAGACAAGACAAAGACAAGACAAAGACAAGACAAAGACAAGACAAAGACAAGACAAAGACAAGACAAAGACAAGACAAAGACAAGACAAAGACAAGACAAAGACAAGACAAAGACAAGACAAAGACAAGACAAAGACAAGACAAAGACAAGACAAAGACAAGACAAAGACAAGACAAAGACAAGACAAAGACAAGACAAAGACAAGACAAAGACAAGACAAAGACAAGACAAAGACAAGACAAAGACAAGACAAAGACAAGACAAAGACAAGACAAAGACAAGACAAAGACAAGACAAAGACAAGACAAAGACAAGACAAAGACAAGACAAAGACAAGACAAAGACAAGACAAAGACAAGACAAAGACAAGACAAAGACAAGACAAAGACAAGACAAAGACAAGACAAAGACAAGACAAAGACAAGACAAAGACAAGACAAAGACAAGACAAAGACAAGACAAAGACAAGACAAAGACAAGACAAAGACAAGACAAAGACAAGACAAAGACAAGACAAAGACAAGACAAAGACAAGACAAAGACAAGACAAAGACAAGACAAAGACAAGACAAAGACAAGACAAAGACAAGACAAAGACAAGACAAAGACAAGACAAAGACAAGACAAAGACAAGACAAAGACAAGACAAAGACAAGACAAAGACAAGACAAAGACAAGACAAAGACAAGACAAAGACAAGACAAAGACAAGACAAAGACAAGACAAAGACAAGACAAAGACAAGACAAAGACAAGACAAAGACAAGACAAAGACAAGACAAAGACAAGACAAAGACAAGACAAAGACAAGACAAAGACAAGACAAAGACAAGACAAAGACAAGACAAAGACAAGACAAAGACAAGACAAAGACAAGACAAAGACAAGACAAAGACAAGACAAAGACAAGACAAAGACAAGACAAAGACAAGACAAAGACAAGACAAAGACAAGACAAAGACAAGACAAAGACAAGACAAAGACAAGACAAAGACAAGACAAAGACAAGACAAAGACAAGACAAAGACAAGACAAAGACAAGACAAAGACAAGACAAAGACAAGACAAAGACAAGACAAAGACAAGACAAAGACAAGACAAAGACAAGACAAAGACAAGACAAAGACAAGACAAAGACAAGACAAAGACAAGACAAAGACAAGACAAAGACAAGACAAAGACAAGACAAAGACAAGACAAAGACAAGACAAAGACAAGACAAAGACAAGACAAAGACAAGACAAAGACAAGACAAAGACAAGACAAAGACAAGACAAAGACAAGACAAAGACAAGACAAAGACAAGACAAAGACAAGACAAAGACAAGACAAAGACAAGACAAAGACAAGACAAAGACAAGACAAAGACAAGACAAAGACAAGACAAAGACAAGACAAAGACAAGACAAAGACAAGACAAAGACAAGACAAAGACAAGACAAAGACAAGACAAAGACAAGACAAAGACAAGACAAAGACAAGACAAAGACAAGACAAAGACAAGACAAAGACAAGACAAAGACAAGACAAAGACAAGACAAAGACAAGACAAAGACAAGACAAAGACAAGACAAAGACAAGACAAAGACAAGACAAAGACAAGACAAAGACAAGACAAAGACAAGACAAAGACAAGACAAAGACAAGACAAAGACAAGACAAAGACAAGACAAAGACAAGACAAAGACAAGACAAAGACAAGACAAAGACAAGACAAAGACAAGACAAAGACAAGACAAAGACAAGACAAAGACAAGACAAAGACAAGACAAAGACAAGACAAAGACAAGACAAAGACAAGACAAAGACAAGACAAAGACAAGACAAAGACAAGACAAAGACAAGACAAAGACAAGACAAAGACAAGACAAAGACAAGACAAAGACAAGACAAAGACAAGACAAAGACAAGACAAAGACAAGACAAAGACAAGACAAAGACAAGACAAAGACAAGACAAAGACAAGACAAAGACAAGACAAAGACAAGACAAAGACAAGACAAAGACAAGACAAAGACAAGACAAAGACAAGACAAAGACAAGACAAAGACAAGACAAAGACAAGACAAAGACAAGACAAAGACAAGACAAAGACAAGACAAAGACAAGACAAAGACAAGACAAAGACAAGACAAAGACAAGACAAAGACAAGACAAAGACAAGACAAAGACAAGACAAAGACAAGACAAAGACAAGACAAAGACAAGACAAAGACAAGACAAAGACAAGACAAAGACAAGACAAAGACAAGACAAAGACAAGACAAAGACAAGACAAAGACAAGACAAAGACAAGACAAAGACAAGACAAAGACAAGACAAAGACAAGACAAAGACAAGACAAAGACAAGACAAAGACAAGACAAAGACAAGACAAAGACAAGACAAAGACAAGACAAAGACAAGACAAAGACAAGACAAAGACAAGACAAAGACAAGACAAAGACAAGACAAAGACAAGACAAAGACAAGACAAAGACAAGACAAAGACAAGACAAAGACAAGACAAAGACAAGACAAAGACAAGACAAAGACAAGACAAAGACAAGACAAAGACAAGACAAAGACAAGACAAAGACAAGACAAAGACAAGACAAAGACAAGACAAAGACAAGACAAAGACAAGACAAAGACAAGACAAAGACAAGACAAAGACAAGACAAAGACAAGACAAAGACAAGACAAAGACAAGACAAAGACAAGACAAAGACAAGACAAAGACAAGACAAAGACAAGACAAAGACAAGACAAAGACAAGACAAAGACAAGACAAAGACAAGACAAAGACAAGACAAAGACAAGACAAAGACAAGACAAAGACAAGACAAAGACAAGACAAAGACAAGACAAAGACAAGACAAAGACAAGACAAAGACAAGACAAAGACAAGACAAAGACAAGACAAAGACAAGACAAAGACAAGACAAAGACAAGACAAAGACAAGACAAAGACAAGACAAAGACAAGACAAAGACAAGACAAAGACAAGACAAAGACAAGACAAAGACAAGACAAAGACAAGACAAAGACAAGACAAAGACAAGACAAAGACAAGACAAAGACAAGACAAAGACAAGACAAAGACAAGACAAAGACAAGACAAAGACAAGACAAAGACAAGACAAAGACAAGACAAAGACAAGACAAAGACAAGACAAAGACAAGACAAAGACAAGACAAAGACAAGACAAAGACAAGACAAAGACAAGACAAAGACAAGACAAAGACAAGACAAAGACAAGACAAAGACAAGACAAAGACAAGACAAAGACAAGACAAAGACAAGACAAAGACAAGACAAAGACAAGACAAAGACAAGACAAAGACAAGACAAAGACAAGACAAAGACAAGACAAAGACAAGACAAAGACAAGACAAAGACAAGACAAAGACAAGACAAAGACAAGACAAAGACAAGACAAAGACAAGACAAAGACAAGACAAAGACAAGACAAAGACAAGACAAAGACAAGACAAAGACAAGACAAAGACAAGACAAAGACAAGACAAAGACAAGACAAAGACAAGACAAAGACAAGACAAAGACAAGACAAAGACAAGACAAAGACAAGACAAAGACAAGACAAAGACAAGACAAAGACAAGACAAAGACAAGACAAAGACAAGACAAAGACAAGACAAAGACAAGACAAAGACAAGACAAAGACAAGACAAAGACAAGACAAAGACAAGACAAAGACAAGACAAAGACAAGACAAAGACAAGACAAAGACAAGACAAAGACAAGACAAAGACAAGACAAAGACAAGACAAAGACAAGACAAAGACAAGACAAAGACAAGACAAAGACAAGACAAAGACAAGACAAAGACAAGACAAAGACAAGACAAAGACAAGACAAAGACAAGACAAAGACAAGACAAAGACAAGACAAAGACAAGACAAAGACAAGACAAAGACAAGACAAAGACAAGACAAAGACAAGACAAAGACAAGACAAAGACAAGACAAAGACAAGACAAAGACAAGACAAAGACAAGACAAAGACAAGACAAAGACAAGACAAAGACAAGACAAAGACAAGACAAAGACAAGACAAAGACAAGACAAAGACAAGACAAAGACAAGACAAAGACAAGACAAAGACAAGACAAAGACAAGACAAAGACAAGACAAAGACAAGACAAAGACAAGACAAAGACAAGACAAAGACAAGACAAAGACAAGACAAAGACAAGACAAAGACAAGACAAAGACAAGACAAAGACAAGACAAAGACAAGACAAAGACAAGACAAAGACAAGACAAAGACAAGACAAAGACAAGACAAAGACAAGACAAAGACAAGACAAAGACAAGACAAAGACAAGACAAAGACAAGACAAAGACAAGACAAAGACAAGACAAAGACAAGACAAAGACAAGACAAAGACAAGACAAAGACAAGACAAAGACAAGACAAAGACAAGACAAAGACAAGACAAAGACAAGACAAAGACAAGACAAAGACAAGACAAAGACAAGACAAAGACAAGACAAAGACAAGACAAAGACAAGACAAAGACAAGACAAAGACAAGACAAAGACAAGACAAAGACAAGACAAAGACAAGACAAAGACAAGACAAAGACAAGACAAAGACAAGACAAAGACAAGACAAAGACAAGACAAAGACAAGACAAAGACAAGACAAAGACAAGACAAAGACAAGACAAAGACAAGACAAAGACAAGACAAAGACAAGACAAAGACAAGACAAAGACAAGACAAAGACAAGACAAAGACAAGACAAAGACAAGACAAAGACAAGACAAAGACAAGACAAAGACAAGACAAAGACAAGACAAAGACAAGACAAAGACAAGACAAAGACAAGACAAAGACAAGACAAAGACAAGACAAAGACAAGACAAAGACAAGACAAAGACAAGACAAAGACAAGACAAAGACAAGACAAAGACAAGACAAAGACAAGACAAAGACAAGACAAAGACAAGACAAAGACAAGACAAAGACAAGACAAAGACAAGACAAAGACAAGACAAAGACAAGACAAAGACAAGACAAAGACAAGACAAAGACAAGACAAAGACAAGACAAAGACAAGACAAAGACAAGACAAAGACAAGACAAAGACAAGACAAAGACAAGACAAAGACAAGACAAAGACAAGACAAAGACAAGACAAAGACAAGACAAAGACAAGACAAAGACAAGACAAAGACAAGACAAAGACAAGACAAAGACAAGACAAAGACAAGACAAAGACAAGACAAAGACAAGACAAAGACAAGACAAAGACAAGACAAAGACAAGACAAAGACAAGACAAAGACAAGACAAAGACAAGACAAAGACAAGACAAAGACAAGACAAAGACAAGACAAAGACAAGACAAAGACAAGACAAAGACAAGACAAAGACAAGACAAAGACAAGACAAAGACAAGACAAAGACAAGACAAAGACAAGACAAAGACAAGACAAAGACAAGACAAAGACAAGACAAAGACAAGACAAAGACAAGACAAAGACAAGACAAAGACAAGACAAAGACAAGACAAAGACAAGACAAAGACAAGACAAAGACAAGACAAAGACAAGACAAAGACAAGACAAAGACAAGACAAAGACAAGACAAAGACAAGACAAAGACAAGACAAAGACAAGACAAAGACAAGACAAAGACAAGACAAAGACAAGACAAAGACAAGACAAAGACAAGACAAAGACAAGACAAAGACAAGACAAAGACAAGACAAAGACAAGACAAAGACAAGACAAAGACAAGACAAAGACAAGACAAAGACAAGACAAAGACAAGACAAAGACAAGACAAAGACAAGACAAAGACAAGACAAAGACAAGACAAAGACAAGACAAAGACAAGACAAAGACAAGACAAAGACAAGACAAAGACAAGACAAAGACAAGACAAAGACAAGACAAAGACAAGACAAAGACAAGACAAAGACAAGACAAAGACAAGACAAAGACAAGACAAAGACAAGACAAAGACAAGACAAAGACAAGACAAAGACAAGACAAAGACAAGACAAAGACAAGACAAAGACAAGACAAAGACAAGACAAAGACAAGACAAAGACAAGACAAAGACAAGACAAAGACAAGACAAAGACAAGACAAAGACAAGACAAAGACAAGACAAAGACAAGACAAAGACAAGACAAAGACAAGACAAAGACAAGACAAAGACAAGACAAAGACAAGACAAAGACAAGACAAAGACAAGACAAAGACAAGACAAAGACAAGACAAAGACAAGACAAAGACAAGACAAAGACAAGACAAAGACAAGACAAAGACAAGACAAAGACAAGACAAAGACAAGACAAAGACAAGACAAAGACAAGACAAAGACAAGACAAAGACAAGACAAAGACAAGACAAAGACAAGACAAAGACAAGACAAAGACAAGACAAAGACAAGACAAAGACAAGACAAAGACAAGACAAAGACAAGACAAAGACAAGACAAAGACAAGACAAAGACAAGACAAAGACAAGACAAAGACAAGACAAAGACAAGACAAAGACAAGACAAAGACAAGACAAAGACAAGACAAAGACAAGACAAAGACAAGACAAAGACAAGACAAAGACAAGACAAAGACAAGACAAAGACAAGACAAAGACAAGACAAAGACAAGACAAAGACAAGACAAAGACAAGACAAAGACAAGACAAAGACAAGACAAAGACAAGACAAAGACAAGACAAAGACAAGACAAAGACAAGACAAAGACAAGACAAAGACAAGACAAAGACAAGACAAAGACAAGACAAAGACAAGACAAAGACAAGACAAAGACAAGACAAAGACAAGACAAAGACAAGACAAAGACAAGACAAAGACAAGACAAAGACAAGACAAAGACAAGACAAAGACAAGACAAAGACAAGACAAAGACAAGACAAAGACAAGACAAAGACAAGACAAAGACAAGACAAAGACAAGACAAAGACAAGACAAAGACAAGACAAAGACAAGACAAAGACAAGACAAAGACAAGACAAAGACAAGACAAAGACAAGACAAAGACAAGACAAAGACAAGACAAAGACAAGACAAAGACAAGACAAAGACAAGACAAAGACAAGACAAAGACAAGACAAAGACAAGACAAAGACAAGACAAAGACAAGACAAAGACAAGACAAAGACAAGACAAAGACAAGACAAAGACAAGACAAAGACAAGACAAAGACAAGACAAAGACAAGACAAAGACAAGACAAAGACAAGACAAAGACAAGACAAAGACAAGACAAAGACAAGACAAAGACAAGACAAAGACAAGACAAAGACAAGACAAAGACAAGACAAAGACAAGACAAAGACAAGACAAAGACAAGACAAAGACAAGACAAAGACAAGACAAAGACAAGACAAAGACAAGACAAAGACAAGACAAAGACAAGACAAAGACAAGACAAAGACAAGACAAAGACAAGACAAAGACAAGACAAAGACAAGACAAAGACAAGACAAAGACAAGACAAAGACAAGACAAAGACAAGACAAAGACAAGACAAAGACAAGACAAAGACAAGACAAAGACAAGACAAAGACAAGACAAAGACAAGACAAAGACAAGACAAAGACAAGACAAAGACAAGACAAAGACAAGACAAAGACAAGACAAAGACAAGACAAAGACAAGACAAAGACAAGACAAAGACAAGACAAAGACAAGACAAAGACAAGACAAAGACAAGACAAAGACAAGACAAAGACAAGACAAAGACAAGACAAAGACAAGACAAAGACAAGACAAAGACAAGACAAAGACAAGACAAAGACAAGACAAAGACAAGACAAAGACAAGACAAAGACAAGACAAAGACAAGACAAAGACAAGACAAAGACAAGACAAAGACAAGACAAAGACAAGACAAAGACAAGACAAAGACAAGACAAAGACAAGACAAAGACAAGACAAAGACAAGACAAAGACAAGACAAAGACAAGACAAAGACAAGACAAAGACAAGACAAAGACAAGACAAAGACAAGACAAAGACAAGACAAAGACAAGACAAAGACAAGACAAAGACAAGACAAAGACAAGACAAAGACAAGACAAAGACAAGACAAAGACAAGACAAAGACAAGACAAAGACAAGACAAAGACAAGACAAAGACAAGACAAAGACAAGACAAAGACAAGACAAAGACAAGACAAAGACAAGACAAAGACAAGACAAAGACAAGACAAAGACAAGACAAAGACAAGACAAAGACAAGACAAAGACAAGACAAAGACAAGACAAAGACAAGACAAAGACAAGACAAAGACAAGACAAAGACAAGACAAAGACAAGACAAAGACAAGACAAAGACAAGACAAAGACAAGACAAAGACAAGACAAAGACAAGACAAAGACAAGACAAAGACAAGACAAAGACAAGACAAAGACAAGACAAAGACAAGACAAAGACAAGACAAAGACAAGACAAAGACAAGACAAAGACAAGACAAAGACAAGACAAAGACAAGACAAAGACAAGACAAAGACAAGACAAAGACAAGACAAAGACAAGACAAAGACAAGACAAAGACAAGACAAAGACAAGACAAAGACAAGACAAAGACAAGACAAAGACAAGACAAAGACAAGACAAAGACAAGACAAAGACAAGACAAAGACAAGACAAAGACAAGACAAAGACAAGACAAAGACAAGACAAAGACAAGACAAAGACAAGACAAAGACAAGACAAAGACAAGACAAAGACAAGACAAAGACAAGACAAAGACAAGACAAAGACAAGACAAAGACAAGACAAAGACAAGACAAAGACAAGACAAAGACAAGACAAAGACAAGACAAAGACAAGACAAAGACAAGACAAAGACAAGACAAAGACAAGACAAAGACAAGACAAAGACAAGACAAAGACAAGACAAAGACAAGACAAAGACAAGACAAAGACAAGACAAAGACAAGACAAAGACAAGACAAAGACAAGACAAAGACAAGACAAAGACAAGACAAAGACAAGACAAAGACAAGACAAAGACAAGACAAAGACAAGACAAAGACAAGACAAAGACAAGACAAAGACAAGACAAAGACAAGACAAAGACAAGACAAAGACAAGACAAAGACAAGACAAAGACAAGACAAAGACAAGACAAAGACAAGACAAAGACAAGACAAAGACAAGACAAAGACAAGACAAAGACAAGACAAAGACAAGACAAAGACAAGACAAAGACAAGACAAAGACAAGACAAAGACAAGACAAAGACAAGACAAAGACAAGACAAAGACAAGACAAAGACAAGACAAAGACAAGACAAAGACAAGACAAAGACAAGACAAAGACAAGACAAAGACAAGACAAAGACAAGACAAAGACAAGACAAAGACAAGACAAAGACAAGACAAAGACAAGACAAAGACAAGACAAAGACAAGACAAAGACAAGACAAAGACAAGACAAAGACAAGACAAAGACAAGACAAAGACAAGACAAAGACAAGACAAAGACAAGACAAAGACAAGACAAAGACAAGACAAAGACAAGACAAAGACAAGACAAAGACAAGACAAAGACAAGACAAAGACAAGACAAAGACAAGACAAAGACAAGACAAAGACAAGACAAAGACAAGACAAAGACAAGACAAAGACAAGACAAAGACAAGACAAAGACAAGACAAAGACAAGACAAAGACAAGACAAAGACAAGACAAAGACAAGACAAAGACAAGACAAAGACAAGACAAAGACAAGACAAAGACAAGACAAAGACAAGACAAAGACAAGACAAAGACAAGACAAAGACAAGACAAAGACAAGACAAAGACAAGACAAAGACAAGACAAAGACAAGACAAAGACAAGACAAAGACAAGACAAAGACAAGACAAAGACAAGACAAAGACAAGACAAAGACAAGACAAAGACAAGACAAAGACAAGACAAAGACAAGACAAAGACAAGACAAAGACAAGACAAAGACAAGACAAAGACAAGACAAAGACAAGACAAAGACAAGACAAAGACAAGACAAAGACAAGACAAAGACAAGACAAAGACAAGACAAAGACAAGACAAAGACAAGACAAAGACAAGACAAAGACAAGACAAAGACAAGACAAAGACAAGACAAAGACAAGACAAAGACAAGACAAAGACAAGACAAAGACAAGACAAAGACAAGACAAAGACAAGACAAAGACAAGACAAAGACAAGACAAAGACAAGACAAAGACAAGACAAAGACAAGACAAAGACAAGACAAAGACAAGACAAAGACAAGACAAAGACAAGACAAAGACAAGACAAAGACAAGACAAAGACAAGACAAAGACAAGACAAAGACAAGACAAAGACAAGACAAAGACAAGACAAAGACAAGACAAAGACAAGACAAAGACAAGACAAAGACAAGACAAAGACAAGACAAAGACAAGACAAAGACAAGACAAAGACAAGACAAAGACAAGACAAAGACAAGACAAAGACAAGACAAAGACAAGACAAAGACAAGACAAAGACAAGACAAAGACAAGACAAAGACAAGACAAAGACAAGACAAAGACAAGACAAAGACAAGACAAAGACAAGACAAAGACAAGACAAAGACAAGACAAAGACAAGACAAAGACAAGACAAAGACAAGACAAAGACAAGACAAAGACAAGACAAAGACAAGACAAAGACAAGACAAAGACAAGACAAAGACAAGACAAAGACAAGACAAAGACAAGACAAAGACAAGACAAAGACAAGACAAAGACAAGACAAAGACAAGACAAAGACAAGACAAAGACAAGACAAAGACAAGACAAAGACAAGACAAAGACAAGACAAAGACAAGACAAAGACAAGACAAAGACAAGACAAAGACAAGACAAAGACAAGACAAAGACAAGACAAAGACAAGACAAAGACAAGACAAAGACAAGACAAAGACAAGACAAAGACAAGACAAAGACAAGACAAAGACAAGACAAAGACAAGACAAAGACAAGACAAAGACAAGACAAAGACAAGACAAAGACAAGACAAAGACAAGACAAAGACAAGACAAAGACAAGACAAAGACAAGACAAAGACAAGACAAAGACAAGACAAAGACAAGACAAAGACAAGACAAAGACAAGACAAAGACAAGACAAAGACAAGACAAAGACAAGACAAAGACAAGACAAAGACAAGACAAAGACAAGACAAAGACAAGACAAAGACAAGACAAAGACAAGACAAAGACAAGACAAAGACAAGACAAAGACAAGACAAAGACAAGACAAAGACAAGACAAAGACAAGACAAAGACAAGACAAAGACAAGACAAAGACAAGACAAAGACAAGACAAAGACAAGACAAAGACAAGACAAAGACAAGACAAAGACAAGACAAAGACAAGACAAAGACAAGACAAAGACAAGACAAAGACAAGACAAAGACAAGACAAAGACAAGACAAAGACAAGACAAAGACAAGACAAAGACAAGACAAAGACAAGACAAAGACAAGACAAAGACAAGACAAAGACAAGACAAAGACAAGACAAAGACAAGACAAAGACAAGACAAAGACAAGACAAAGACAAGACAAAGACAAGACAAAGACAAGACAAAGACAAGACAAAGACAAGACAAAGACAAGACAAAGACAAGACAAAGACAAGACAAAGACAAGACAAAGACAAGACAAAGACAAGACAAAGACAAGACAAAGACAAGACAAAGACAAGACAAAGACAAGACAAAGACAAGACAAAGACAAGACAAAGACAAGACAAAGACAAGACAAAGACAAGACAAAGACAAGACAAAGACAAGACAAAGACAAGACAAAGACAAGACAAAGACAAGACAAAGACAAGACAAAGACAAGACAAAGACAAGACAAAGACAAGACAAAGACAAGACAAAGACAAGACAAAGACAAGACAAAGACAAGACAAAGACAAGACAAAGACAAGACAAAGACAAGACAAAGACAAGACAAAGACAAGACAAAGACAAGACAAAGACAAGACAAAGACAAGACAAAGACAAGACAAAGACAAGACAAAGACAAGACAAAGACAAGACAAAGACAAGACAAAGACAAGACAAAGACAAGACAAAGACAAGACAAAGACAAGACAAAGACAAGACAAAGACAAGACAAAGACAAGACAAAGACAAGACAAAGACAAGACAAAGACAAGACAAAGACAAGACAAAGACAAGACAAAGACAAGACAAAGACAAGACAAAGACAAGACAAAGACAAGACAAAGACAAGACAAAGACAAGACAAAGACAAGACAAAGACAAGACAAAGACAAGACAAAGACAAGACAAAGACAAGACAAAGACAAGACAAAGACAAGACAAAGACAAGACAAAGACAAGACAAAGACAAGACAAAGACAAGACAAAGACAAGACAAAGACAAGACAAAGACAAGACAAAGACAAGACAAAGACAAGACAAAGACAAGACAAAGACAAGACAAAGACAAGACAAAGACAAGACAAAGACAAGACAAAGACAAGACAAAGACAAGACAAAGACAAGACAAAGACAAGACAAAGACAAGACAAAGACAAGACAAAGACAAGACAAAGACAAGACAAAGACAAGACAAAGACAAGACAAAGACAAGACAAAGACAAGACAAAGACAAGACAAAGACAAGACAAAGACAAGACAAAGACAAGACAAAGACAAGACAAAGACAAGACAAAGACAAGACAAAGACAAGACAAAGACAAGACAAAGACAAGACAAAGACAAGACAAAGACAAGACAAAGACAAGACAAAGACAAGACAAAGACAAGACAAAGACAAGACAAAGACAAGACAA
The DNA here is from genome assembly GCF_030247195.1 of Topomyia yanbarensis. Taxonomy (NCBI): domain Eukaryota; kingdom Metazoa; phylum Arthropoda; class Insecta; order Diptera; family Culicidae; genus Topomyia; species Topomyia yanbarensis. The sequence continues at coordinate 23,852 of NW_026683546.1, read as the reverse complement.
AGACAAGACAAAGACAAGACAAAGACAAGACAAAGACAAGACAAAGACAAGACAAAGACAAGACAAAGACAAGACAAAGACAAGACAAAGACAAGACAAAGACAAGACAAAGACAAGACAAAGACAAGACAAAGACAAGACAAAGACAAGACAAAGACAAGACAAAGACAAGACAAAGACAAGACAAAGACAAGACAAAGACAAGACAAAGACAAGACAAAGACAAGACAAAGACAAGACAAAGACAAGACAAAGACAAGACAAAGACAAGACAAAGACAAGACAAAGACAAGACAAAGACAAGACAAAGACAAGACAAAGACAAGACAAAGACAAGACAAAGACAAGACAAAGACAAGACAAAGACAAGACAAAGACAAGACAAAGACAAGACAAAGACAAGACAAAGACAAGACAAAGACAAGACAAAGACAAGACAAAGACAAGACAAAGACAAGACAAAGACAAGACAAAGACAAGACAAAGACAAGACAAAGACAAGACAAAGACAAGACAAAGACAAGACAAAGACAAGACAAAGACAAGACAAAGACAAGACAAAGACAAGACAAAGACAAGACAAAGACAAGACAAAGACAAGACAAAGACAAGACAAAGACAAGACAAAGACAAGACAAAGACAAGACAAAGACAAGACAAAGACAAGACAAAGACAAGACAAAGACAAGACAAAGACAAGACAAAGACAAGACAAAGACAAGACAAAGACAAGACAAAGACAAGACAAAGACAAGACAAAGACAAGACAAAGACAAGACAAAGACAAGACAAAGACAAGACAAAGACAAGACAAAGACAAGACAAAGACAAGACAAAGACAAGACAAAGACAAGACAAAGACAAGACAAAGACAAGACAAAGACAAGACAAAGACAAGACAAAGACAAGACAAAGACAAGACAAAGACAAGACAAAGACAAGACAAAGACAAGACAAAGACAAGACAAAGACAAGACAAAGACAAGACAAAGACAAGACAAAGACAAGACAAAGACAAGACAAAGACAAGACAAAGACAAGACAAAGACAAGACAAAGACAAGACAAAGACAAGACAAAGACAAGACAAAGACAAGACAAAGACAAGACAAAGACAAGACAAAGACAAGACAAAGACAAGACAAAGACAAGACAAAGACAAGACAAAGACAAGACAAAGACAAGACAAAGACAAGACAAAGACAAGACAAAGACAAGACAAAGACAAGACAAAGACAAGACAAAGACAAGACAAAGACAAGACAAAGACAAGACAAAGACAAGACAAAGACAAGACAAAGACAAGACAAAGACAAGACAAAGACAAGACAAAGACAAGACAAAGACAAGACAAAGACAAGACAAAGACAAGACAAAGACAAGACAAAGACAAGACAAAGACAAGACAAAGACAAGACAAAGACAAGACAAAGACAAGACAAAGACAAGACAAAGACAAGACAAAGACAAGACAAAGACAAGACAAAGACAAGACAAAGACAAGACAAAGACAAGACAAAGACAAGACAAAGACAAGACAAAGACAAGACAAAGACAAGACAAAGACAAGACAAAGACAAGACAAAGACAAGACAAAGACAAGACAAAGACAAGACAAAGACAAGACAAAGACAAGACAAAGACAAGACAAAGACAAGACAAAGACAAGACAAAGACAAGACAAAGACAAGACAAAGACAAGACAAAGACAAGACAAAGACAAGACAAAGACAAGACAAAGACAAGACAAAGACAAGACAAAGACAAGACAAAGACAAGACAAAGACAAGACAAAGACAAGACAAAGACAAGACAAAGACAAGACAAAGACAAGACAAAGACAAGACAAAGACAAGACAAAGACAAGACAAAGACAAGACAAAGACAAGACAAAGACAAGACAAAGACAAGACAAAGACAAGACAAAGACAAGACAAAGACAAGACAAAGACAAGACAAAGACAAGACAAAGACAAGACAAAGACAAGACAAAGACAAGACAAAGACAAGACAAAGACAAGACAAAGACAAGACAAAGACAAGACAAAGACAAGACAAAGACAAGACAAAGACAAGACAAAGACAAGACAAAGACAAGACAAAGACAAGACAAAGACAAGACAAAGACAAGACAAAGACAAGACAAAGACAAGACAAAGACAAGACAAAGACAAGACAAAGACAAGACAAAGACAAGACAAAGACAAGACAAAGACAAGACAAAGACAAGACAAAGACAAGACAAAGACAAGACAAAGACAAGACAAAGACAAGACAAAGACAAGACAAAGACAAGACAAAGACAAGACAAAGACAAGACAAAGACAAGACAAAGACAAGACAAAGACAAGACAAAGACAAGACAAAGACAAGACAAAGACAAGACAAAGACAAGACAAAGACAAGACAAAGACAAGACAAAGACAAGACAAAGACAAGACAAAGACAAGACAAAGACAAGACAAAGACAAGACAAAGACAAGACAAAGACAAGACAAAGACAAGACAAAGACAAGACAAAGACAAGACAAAGACAAGACAAAGACAAGACAAAGACAAGACAAAGACAAGACAAAGACAAGACAAAGACAAGACAAAGACAAGACAAAGACAAGACAAAGACAAGACAAAGACAAGACAAAGACAAGACAAAGACAAGACAAAGACAAGACAAAGACAAGACAAAGACAAGACAAAGACAAGACAAAGACAAGACAAAGACAAGACAAAGACAAGACAAAGACAAGACAAAGACAAGACAAAGACAAGACAAAGACAAGACAAAGACAAGACAAAGACAAGACAAAGACAAGACAAAGACAAGACAAAGACAAGACAAAGACAAGACAAAGACAAGACAAAGACAAGACAAAGACAAGACAAAGACAAGACAAAGACAAGACAAAGACAAGACAAAGACAAGACAAAGACAAGACAAAGACAAGACAAAGACAAGACAAAGACAAGACAAAGACAAGACAAAGACAAGACAAAGACAAGACAAAGACAAGACAAAGACAAGACAAAGACAAGACAAAGACAAGACAAAGACAAGACAAAGACAAGACAAAGACAAGACAAAGACAAGACAAAGACAAGACAAAGACAAGACAAAGACAAGACAAAGACAAGACAAAGACAAGACAAAGACAAGACAAAGACAAGACAAAGACAAGACAAAGACAAGACAAAGACAAGACAAAGACAAGACAAAGACAAGACAAAGACAAGACAAAGACAAGACAAAGACAAGACAAAGACAAGACAAAGACAAGACAAAGACAAGACAAAGACAAGACAAAGACAAGACAAAGACAAGACAAAGACAAGACAAAGACAAGACAAAGACAAGACAAAGACAAGACAAAGACAAGACAAAGACAAGACAAAGACAAGACAAAGACAAGACAAAGACAAGACAAAGACAAGACAAAGACAAGACAAAGACAAGACAAAGACAAGACAAAGACAAGACAAAGACAAGACAAAGACAAGACAAAGACAAGACAAAGACAAGACAAAGACAAGACAAAGACAAGACAAAGACAAGACAAAGACAAGACAAAGACAAGACAAAGACAAGACAAAGACAAGACAAAGACAAGACAAAGACAAGACAAAGACAAGACAAAGACAAGACAAAGACAAGACAAAGACAAGACAAAGACAAGACAAAGACAAGACAAAGACAAGACAAAGACAAGACAAAGACAAGACAAAGACAAGACAAAGACAAGACAAAGACAAGACAAAGACAAGACAAAGACAAGACAAAGACAAGACAAAGACAAGACAAAGACAAGACAAAGACAAGACAAAGACAAGACAAAGACAAGACAAAGACAAGACAAAGACAAGACAAAGACAAGACAAAGACAAGACAAAGACAAGACAAAGACAAGACAAAGACAAGACAAAGACAAGACAAAGACAAGACAAAGACAAGACAAAGACAAGACAAAGACAAGACAAAGACAAGACAAAGACAAGACAAAGACAAGACAAAGACAAGACAAAGACAAGACAAAGACAAGACAAAGACAAGACAAAGACAAGACAAAGACAAGACAAAGACAAGACAAAGACAAGACAAAGACAAGACAAAGACAAGACAAAGACAAGACAAAGACAAGACAAAGACAAGACAAAGACAAGACAAAGACAAGACAAAGACAAGACAAAGACAAGACAAAGACAAGACAAAGACAAGACAAAGACAAGACAAAGACAAGACAAAGACAAGACAAAGACAAGACAAAGACAAGACAAAGACAAGACAAAGACAAGACAAAGACAAGACAAAGACAAGACAAAGACAAGACAAAGACAAGACAAAGACAAGACAAAGACAAGACAAAGACAAGACAAAGACAAGACAAAGACAAGACAAAGACAAGACAAAGACAAGACAAAGACAAGACAAAGACAAGACAAAGACAAGACAAAGACAAGACAAAGACAAGACAAAGACAAGACAAAGACAAGACAAAGACAAGACAAAGACAAGACAAAGACAAGACAAAGACAAGACAAAGACAAGACAAAGACAAGACAAAGACAAGACAAAGACAAGACAAAGACAAGACAAAGACAAGACAAAGACAAGACAAAGACAAGACAAAGACAAGACAAAGACAAGACAAAGACAAGACAAAGACAAGACAAAGACAAGACAAAGACAAGACAAAGACAAGACAAAGACAAGACAAAGACAAGACAAAGACAAGACAAAGACAAGACAAAGACAAGACAAAGACAAGACAAAGACAAGACAAAGACAAGACAAAGACAAGACAAAGACAAGACAAAGACAAGACAAAGACAAGACAAAGACAAGACAAAGACAAGACAAAGACAAGACAAAGACAAGACAAAGACAAGACAAAGACAAGACAAAGACAAGACAAAGACAAGACAAAGACAAGACAAAGACAAGACAAAGACAAGACAAAGACAAGACAAAGACAAGACAAAGACAAGACAAAGACAAGACAAAGACAAGACAAAGACAAGACAAAGACAAGACAAAGACAAGACAAAGACAAGACAAAGACAAGACAAAGACAAGACAAAGACAAGACAAAGACAAGACAAAGACAAGACAAAGACAAGACAAAGACAAGACAAAGACAAGACAAAGACAAGACAAAGACAAGACAAAGACAAGACAAAGACAAGACAAAGACAAGACAAAGACAAGACAAAGACAAGACAAAGACAAGACAAAGACAAGACAAAGACAAGACAAAGACAAGACAAAGACAAGACAAAGACAAGACAAAGACAAGACAAAGACAAGACAAAGACAAGACAAAGACAAGACAAAGACAAGACAAAGACAAGACAAAGACAAGACAAAGACAAGACAAAGACAAGACAAAGACAAGACAAAGACAAGACAAAGACAAGACAAAGACAAGACAAAGACAAGACAAAGACAAGACAAAGACAAGACAAAGACAAGACAAAGACAAGACAAAGACAAGACAAAGACAAGACAAAGACAAGACAAAGACAAGACAAAGACAAGACAAAGACAAGACAAAGACAAGACAAAGACAAGACAAAGACAAGACAAAGACAAGACAAAGACAAGACAAAGACAAGACAAAGACAAGACAAAGACAAGACAAAGACAAGACAAAGACAAGACAAAGACAAGACAAAGACAAGACAAAGACAAGACAAAGACAAGACAAAGACAAGACAAAGACAAGACAAAGACAAGACAAAGACAAGACAAAGACAAGACAAAGACAAGACAAAGACAAAGACAAAGACAAAGACAAAGACAAAGACAAAGACAAAGACAAAGACAAAGACAAAGACAAAGACAAAGACAAAGACAAAGACAAAGACAAAGACAAAGACAAAGACAAAGACAAAGACAAAGACAAAGACAAAGACAAAGACAAAGACAAAGACAAAGACAAAGACAAAGACAAAGACAAAGACAAAGACAAAGACAAAGACAAAGACAAAGACAAAGACAAAGACAAAGACAAAGACAAAGACAAAGACAAAGACAAAGACAAAGACAAAGACAAAGACAAAGACAAAGACAAAGACAAAGACAAAGACAAAGACAAAGACAAAGACAAAGACAAAGACAAAGACAAAGACAAAGACAAAGACAAAGACAAAGACAAAGACAAAGACAAAGACAAAGACAAAGACAAAGACAAAGACAAAGACAAAGACAAAGACAAAGACAAAGACAAAGACAAAGACAAAGACAAAGACAAAGACAAAGACAAAGACAAAGACAAAGACAAAGACAAAGACAAAGACAAAGACAAAGACAAAGACAAAGACAAAGACAAAGACAAAGACAAAGACAAAGACAAAGACAAAGACAAAGACAAAGACAAAGACAAAGACAAAGACAAAGACAAAGACAAAGACAAAGACAAAGACAAAGACAAAGACAAAGACAAAGACAAAGACAAAGACAAAGACAAAGACAAAGACAAAGACAAAGACAAAGACAAAGACAAAGACAAAGACAAAGACAAAGACAAAGACAAAGACAAAGACAAAGACAAAGACAAAGACAAAGACAAAGACAAAGACAAAGACAAAGACAAAGACAAAGACAAAGACAAAGACAAAGACAAAGACAAAGACAAAGACAAAGACAAAGACAAAGACAAAGACAAAGACAAAGACAAAGACAAAGACAAAGACAAAGACAAAGACAAAGACAAAGACAAAGACAAAGACAAAGACAAAGACAAAGACAAAGACAAAGACAAAGACAAAGACAAAGACAAAGACAAAGACAAAGACAAAGACAAAGACAAAGACAAAGACAAAGACAAAGACAAAGACAAAGACAAAGACAAAGACAAAGACAAAGACAAAGACAAAGACAAAGACAAAGACAAAGACAAAGACAAAGACAAAGACAAAGACAAAGACAAAGACAAAGACAAAGACAAAGACAAAGACAAAGACAAAGACAAAGACAAAGACAAAGACAAAGACAAAGACAAAGACAAAGACAAAGACAAAGACAAAGACAAAGACAAAGACAAAGACAAAGACAAAGACAAAGACAAAGACAAAGACAAAGACAAAGACAAAGACAAAGACAAAGACAAAGACAAAGACAAAGACAAAGACAAAGACAAAGACAAAGACAAAGACAAAGACAAAGACAAAGACAAAGACAAAGACAAAGACAAAGACAAAGACAAAGACAAAGACAAAGACAAAGACAAAGACAAAGACAAAGACAAAGACAAAGACAAAGACAAAGACAAAGACAAAGACAAAGACAAAGACAAAGACAAAGACAAAGACAAAGACAAAGACAAAGACAAAGACAAAGACAAAGACAAAGACAAAGACAAAGACAAAGACAAAGACAAAGACAAAGACAAAGACAAAGACAAAGACAAAGACAAAGACAAAGACAAAGACAAAGACAAAGACAAAGACAAAGACAAAGACAAAGACAAAGACAAAGACAAAGACAAAGACAAAGACAAAGACAAAGACAAAGACAAAGACAAAGACAAAGACAAAGACAAAGACAAAGACAAAGACAAAGACAAAGACAAAGACAAAGACAAAGACAAAGACAAAGACAAAGACAAAGACAAAGACAAAGACAAAGACAAAGACAAAGACAAAGACAAAGACAAAGACAAAGACAAAGACAAAGACAAAGACAAAGACAAAGACAAAGACAAAGACAAAGACAAAGACAAAGACAAAGACAAAGACAAAGACAAAGACAAAGACAAAGACAAAGACAAAGACAAAGACAAAGACAAAGACAAAGACAAAGACAAAGACAAAGACAAAGACAAAGACAAAGACAAAGACAAAGACAAAGACAAAGACAAAGACAAAGACAAAGACAAAGACAAAGACAAAGACAAAGACAAAGACAAAGACAAAGACAAAGACAAAGACAAAGACAAAGACAAAGACAAAGACAAAGACAAAGACAAAGACAAAGACAAAGACAAAGACAAAGACAAAGACAAAGACAAAGACAAAGACAAAGACAAAGACAAAGACAAAGACAAAGACAAAGACAAAGACAAAGACAAAGACAAAGACAAAGACAAAGACAAAGACAAAGACAAAGACAAAGACAAAGACAAAGACAAAGACAAAGACAAAGACAAAGACAAAGACAAAGACAAAGACAAAGACAAAGACAAAGACAAAGACAAAGACAAAGACAAAGACAAAGACAAAGACAAAGACAAAGACAAAGACAAAGACAAAGACAAAGACAAAGACAAAGACAAAGACAAAGACAAAGACAAAGACAAAGACAAAGACAAAGACAAAGACAAAGACAAAGACAAAGACAAAGACAAAGACAAAGACAAAGACAAAGACAAAGACAAAGACAAAGACAAAGACAAAGACAAAGACAAAGACAAAGACAAAGACAAAGACAAAGACAAAGACAAAGACAAAGACAAAGACAAAGACAAAGACAAAGACAAAGACAAAGACAAAGACAAAGACAAAGACAAAGACAAAGACAAAGACAAAGACAAAGACAAAGACAAAGACAAAGACAAAGACAAAGACAAAGACAAAGACAAAGACAAAGACAAAGACAAAGACAAAGACAAAGACAAAGACAAAGACAAAGACAAAGACAAAGACAAAGACAAAGACAAAGACAAAGACAAAGACAAAGACAAAGACAAAGACAAAGACAAAGACAAAGACAAAGACAAAGACAAAGACAAAGACAAAGACAAAGACAAAGACAAAGACAAAGACAAAGACAAAGACAAAGACAAAGACAAAGACAAAGACAAAGACAAAGACAAAGACAAAGACAAAGACAAAGACAAAGACAAAGACAAAGACAAAGACAAAGACAAAGACAAAGACAAAGACAAATGTCATTCGTTATCGAGCACTCAGTCAAGATAGAAGTCTTTTGTCATCGGTCCGTACACTCTATAGCGACAAATAGTGTTAATCCGCGTTCAAGGTTATTTACACACTCTGCGCCTAGTTGAGGTTTCAGTATTTTTTCCTTTCTTTTGTGTTTCTGTTTCTGAGTACCGTTAGCCGGTCAGTGAAGTGAAACAGTGTTCTTCTAGTAAGCCGTCTGGATACCGTTACATACACAAGCTAAGTATTAGTTTTCGTTTCCCCTTCTTGGTTGTCTTAATAACGTGCACTGGGCAATAGGCCCGTGCAAAAATGACTTCCCCTGACGGCGGTTCATCTCAAGGTGAGATGGACGTCGAAATAAAATCGGCTCCCCGGCTCAAGGTATATCCGAGCTCGGCCACCGGGCCATTTGTGATCTTCTTTCGGACCAAAGAAAAAAAGTGTTTGAATCTGTTGCAGATTTCTCGAGTTCTGACGGATCGGTATTCGGCCGTGACAGAAATATCGAAAATTCGGCCTGATAAGCTTCGGGTGGTGGTTAACAGTTCAACTCAGGCAAACGATATTGCTGGATACGAGCCCTTTACGAGGGAGTACAGGGTGTATATTCCAGCTAGCAGGGTTGAAGTCAGTGGGGTCGTTTCCGATTCGAGTCTGAATTGCGAGGACCTGCTAAAATATGGGACTGGCTGTTTCAAAGACCCCATGCTTAAGCCAGTGAAGATACTGGAATGCAAACGTTTGCATTCAGCATCAGTCGCAGCTGACGGGAAGAAAACATACGTCAACTCAGACTCTTATCGGGTGACCTTCGCCGGCTCTGCCCTGCCTAATTACCTCCTTTTTGACAAGGTTCGTCTACCTGTTCGCCTCTTTGTGCCGCGGGTCATGAACTGTACTAATTGCAAACAATTGGGACACACAGCCTCCCATTGTAGCAATAAAGCCCGCTGTGGGAAATGCGGTGGGAATCATGCGGATGATTCCTGTGGTAGAGATATCGAAAAGTGCCTCTACTGTGGGGGAAACCCACATGATCTCCCTTCATGTCCCGCGTACAAACAGCGCGAGGAAAATCTTAAGCGTTCCCTTCAGGGACGCTCTAAGCGATCTTTTGCAGAAATGCTTAAGATAGCTACGCCACCTGTCTCTACGAACATCTTTACCAACTTGTCTACTGACGAAGGCGACTGTGATGAACCCCAGGAGGGAACATCTTCTGCTGTGCCTAGAAGTAGTAGAAAAAGGAAGAACATTTCCTCTTCCAAGCTTCGTCGTAAAGGCCAGAAGGTGTCTCTTCATGGTCCCCCTAAAATAACTACTCAAGGAAGTACTGGTGCAAAACCGAAGCAAGTCGCTCCCGGTCTCAGTAACCTGAGCTCAGAAAAGGAGTTCCCAGCACTTCCAGGAACATCAAAAACCCCAAGTGTTCCCATATCTCAGCCAGAGAAAGAAAACAGTGCTGGCTTAATAAATTTCTCTGACATTGTGGACCGTATTCTTACAGCGTTAAACATTTCTGACCCCCTTAAAAGTATCTTGATAAGCTTTCTCCCCGCAGTAAAAACATTCTTGATGCAGTTCACTGCGAAATGGCCCCTCCTTTCAGCGATTGTATCCTTTGATGGCTAATTCATCGAACGAGGTCAAGGATTTAATCACTGTTCTACAGTGGAATTGCAGAAGCATTATCCCGAAAATCGATTCGTTTAAAATCTTACTAAATAATTTGAAATGCGATGCATTTGCCCTATGCGAGACATGGCTCACTTCAGAAATAACCCTACACTTCCACGATTTTAATATTATTCGCTTGGATCGAGAAGACTCTTACGGAGGAGTACTTTTGGGGATCAAAAAGTGCTATTCTTTCAATCGGATCGACCTCCCCTCGACACCAGGCATTGAAGTTGTCGCTTGCCAAACCAGAATTAAAGGCAAAGAACTTTGCATTGCTTCCACCTACATCCCCCCTAGAGCCTCAGTTAGCCACCGACGGCTTTGCGATATCGCGGAACTCCTCCCCGCACCGAGGCTAGTTTTAGGTGACTTTAACTCCCACGGCACGGCATGGGGTTGCCTTCATGACGATAATCGATCTACCCTACTCCATGAGCTTTGCGACAACTTCAATATGACTATTTTGAATACGGGTGAAATGACACGGATTCCTGTCCCTCCAGCGCGACCGAGCGCCTTAGATCTGTCCCTCTGCTCGACATCGCTGCGGTTAGATTGCATGTGGAAGGTAGTCTCTGATCCCCACGGCAGTGACCATCTGCCAATCGTAATTAATATTGCTAACGGTTCAGGGCCACCGAATACAATCAATGTTTCGTATGACCTCACACGAAATATTGATTGGAAGAGCTACGCGTCCGCGATATCCGAAAAAGTAGAATCGACACAAGAGCTTCCTCCGGAGGAAGAGTACGGGTTCCTGGCTGGCTTGATTCTCGATACCGCGATTCAAGCTCAGACTAAACGCGTACCAGACGCGAATTCACGCGGGCGTCCTCCCAATCCATGGTGGGACAAAGAGTGCTCAGACGTGTACGCGGAGAAGGCCGCTGCGTATAAGACCTTCCGGGACGACGGGCTGCCAGCTAGCTACCGACAGTACGCGATGGCGGAAACGCGCATGAAGAGTTTGATAAAAGCCAAAAAACGTAGCTACTGGCGCCGGTTCGTCGACGGACTAACGAGAGAAACATCGATGAGCACTCTTTGGAGTACAGCCCGGCGCTTACGAAACCGAAACAGTACCAATGAGAGCGCGGAATATTCAAACCGTTGGATATTCGATTTTGCCAAGAAGGTTTGTCCGGATTCCGCCCCGGCACAGAAGATCTACCGCGCCGCGTCCCCTCACAATAACGCGAACGAAACACCGTTTTCGATGGTGGAGTTCTCACTTGCTCTCTTATCATGTAACAATAAAGCCCCAGGGCCAGACAGAATCAAATTTAACTTGTTAAAGAATCTGCCAGACTCTGCCAAGAGACGCTTGTTGAATTTATTTAATAAGTTTCTTGAGGGTAATATTGTCCCTCATGACTGGAGGCAAGTGAAGGTCATTGCCATTCAAAAACCAGGAAAACCAGCCTCCGACCACAACTCGTATCGACCGATTGCGATGCTGTCCTGTATCCGAAAGTTGTTCGAGAAAATGATCTTGTTTCGCCTCGATAATTGGGTTGAAGCAAATGGCTTACTGTCAGATACACAATTTGGTTTCCGCAAAGGCAAAGGGACGAACGATTGTCTTGCGTTGCTCTCAACAGAAATTCAAATGGCTTATGCTAGCAAAGAGCAGATGGCATCAGTTTTCCTAGATATAAAGGGGGCTTTTGACTCAGTTTCTATCAAAATTCTTTCTGAGAAGCTGCACCAGCATGGTCTTTCACCGACTCTAAACAACTTTTTGCTAAACTTGCTGTCTGAAAAACATATGCATTTTTCGCATGGTGATTTATCGACATCACGAATTAGCTACATGGGTCTTCCCCAGGGCTCATGTCTAAGCCCCCTTCTCTATAACTTTTACGTGAATGACATTGACGAATGTCTTGTCAATTCCTGCACGCTAAGGCAGCTTGCAGATGACGGTGTGGTCTCTATTACAGGTCCCAAAGCCGTCGATCTGCAAGGACCATTGCAAGATACCTTGGACAATTTGTCTGCTTGGGCCCTCCAGCTAGGTATCGAGTTCTCCACGGAGAAAACTGAGCTAGTCGTATTTTCAAGGAAGCGTGAACCAGCGCAACTACAGCTTCAATTAATGGGTCAAACTATTGCTCAGGTTTCAACTTTCAAATATCTCGGGGTCTGGTTCGACTCTAAAGGAACCTGGGGATGTCACATTAGGTATCTGAAACAGAAGTGCCAGCAAAGGATCAACTTTCTCCGTACAATAACCGGAACATGGTGGGGTGCCCACCCAGGAGACCTGATCAGGCTGTACCAAACAACAATATTGTCGGTGATGGAGTACGGGAGTTTCTGTTTCCGCTCCGCTGCGAACATTCATTTCATCAAACTAGAGCGAATCCAATATTGTTGTTTGCGTATTGCTTTGGGTTGTATGCACTCGACACATACGATGAGTTTAGAAGTGCTGGCGGGCGTCCTTCCGCTGAAAAATCGATTTTGGGAACTCTCCTATCGATTGCTCATCCGATGCGATATCTTGAACCCGTTAGTAATTGCAAATTTCGAAAGGCTTATCGAGCTCAATTCTCAAACCCGATTTATGTCCTTGTACTTCGATTACATGGCACAAAATATCAATCCTTCTTCATACTATCCCAACCGTGTCAATCTCTTTCATGCTTCTGATTCAACTGTTTTCTTTGACACATCCATGAAAGACGAGATTCGTGGAATCCCGGATCACATACGCCCGCAAGTGATCCCAAGCATCTTTCATAGTAAATTTCGAGAAGTCGACTGCAACAAGATGTTTTACACCGACGGGTCAAGCCTCGACGGCTCCACTGGCTTCGGTATATTCAATCAAAACCTCACCGCCTCATTCAAACTCAATGATCCTGCTTCAGTTTACGTCGCAGAACTTGCTGCTATTCAGTATACCCTTGGGATCATTGATACTTTGCCCACCGATCATTACTTTATTGTCTCGGATAGCCTCAGCTCAATCGAGGCTCTCCGGTCAATGAAACCTAGAAAGCACACTCCATATTTTCTGGGGAAAATCTGGGAGCGCCTGCGTGCTTTGTCTGCAAGATCGTACAAGATTACCTTAGTTTGGGTTCCCTCGCATTGCTCCATTCCAGGTAATGAAGAAGCGGACTCTTTAGCTAAGGCGGGCGCTTTGCAAGGTGACATATATGAAAGACCAATTAGCTTCAGCGAATTTTTCAGTATTACTCATCAGAGAACCCTCGAAAGTTGGCAAACATCATGGAGCAATGGTGAACTGGGAAGGTGGCTACATTCGATAATCCCTAAGGTATCGACGAAACCTTGGTTCAGAGGGATGGATGTGGGTCGGGATTTCATTCGCGTGATGTCTCGGCTCATGTCCAATCACTACACGCTGGACGCACATCTCCGGCGTATTGGGCTCGTGGATAGCGGTATCTGCGCTTGTGGCAACGGTTATCACGAAATCGAACATGTTGTCTGGGCATGTGCCGAGTACTGTTCTGCCAGATCTCAACTATTCGATTCCCTTCGGGCCCGAGGAAGATCACCCAATGTCCCGGTTCGAGATGTACTAGCAAGCCGCGATATTCTCTACATGTCCCTTATATACACGTTCCTCAAAACCATCAATATCCAAATTTAAATGCCCCTATCTTTTCTCTTATCATTCCCAGAAGTGCCCTCTTCCGCCTACCGTACCCCAACGATGGTTTGATACGACTCCAAGACGAAACAAAACATCTGTCGAATGAACCAACAACACGAGATCTACAGTACAACATCACACGCGCAGCGCGGTGTGTTCCCGATCCGTATCTGAGCCGTACTACGAAATCGTCTGGAGGAACCCCTGCCGGCTCGAGGAAAACCGCCCGGCGTCCCAATACTTCATACATCCGTTCGAATCTGTAATCCTGGCCGTTGATTCCTGATGCCGGAAACTGAAGTTTATATCCCCCCCCCCCCCCCCCCGTTCAGTCTTGTCCACCCTCTCTCCCATGTCTCTGATACACAGATGTATGTCTTCACCCCCTTCTCCCCTTGAATATCTTCCCAAAATTTATGTGCCCCCCTATCTTCTAGTTTTAGTTGAACAATATTTAATCTCGTTAAGAAATGCGCAACAGTACCACTTTAAAATAGTCCTAATTAATTCCCCTTAATCTTGAACCACTCTTTCTAGTTATCTCTAGTTAATAAGCTTGTAAAATGTTCCGCTTAGTTAATAATTATTTTTTCTACAATCTCCCTTCTAAAAATCATAAAGTGAATTACTATACAAAGAACACACAAATGACCCGTCCCCCAAATCTTACGAATATTATATTATACCCTCTTTTATATGTATAAGTTAGCTGTAGTTTTTTTTTTTTAGTTTTATTATATAAAACAAAATAATATTGAAATGTGTATCCCCCTAGTTTTAAGAAATTCAAAATGTAAAACAATGAAAAAATGGCACCTTTAAGCTAACGCATACGTGCCTTATCAAATAAACAAATTGAAAAAAAAAAAAAAAAAGACAAAGACAAAGACAAAGACAAAGACAAAGACAAAGACAAAGACAAAGACAAAGACAAAGACAAAGACAAAGACAAAGACAAAGACAAAGACAAAGACAAAGACAAAGACAAAGACAAAGACAAAGACAAAGACAAAGACAAAGACAAAGACAAAGACAAAGACAAAGACAAAGACAAAGACAAAGACAAAGACAAAGACAAAGACAAAGACAAAGACAAAGACAAAGACAAAGACAAAGACAAAGACAAAGACAAAGACAAAGACAAAGACAAAGACAAAGACAAAGACAAAGACAAAGACAAAGACAAAGACAAAGACAAAGACAAAGACAAAGACAAAGACAAAGACAAAGACAAAGACAAAGACAAAGACAAAGACAAAGACAAAGACAAAGACAAAGACAAAGACAAAGACAAAGACAAAGACAAAGACAAAGACAAAGACAAAGACAAAGACAAAGACAAAGACAAAGACAAAGACAAAGACAAAGACAAAGACAAAGACAAAGACAAAGACAAAGACAAAGACAAAGACAAAGACAAAGACAAAGACAAAGACAAAGACAAAGACAAAGACAAAGACAAAGACAAAGACAAAGACAAAGACAAAGACAAAGACAAAGACAAAGACAAAGACAAAGACAAAGACAAAGACAAAGACAAAGACAAAGACAAAGACAAAGACAAAGACAAAGACAAAGACAAAGACAAAGACAAAGACAAAGACAAAGACAAAGACAAAGACAAAGACAAAGACAAAGACAAAGACAAAGACAAAGACAAAGACAAAGACAAAGACAAAGACAAAGACAAAGACAAAGACAAAGACAAAGACAAAGACAAAGACAAAGACAAAGACAAAGACAAAGACAAAGACAAAGACAAAGACAAAGACAAAGACAAAGACAAAGACAAAGACAAAGACAAAGACAAAGACAAAGACAAAGACAAAGACAAAGACAAAGACAAAGACAAAGACAAAGACAAAGACAAAGACAAAGACAAAGACAAAGACAAAGACAAAGACAAAGACAAAGACAAAGACAAAGACAAAGACAAAGACAAAGACAAAGACAAAGACAAAGACAAAGACAAAGACAAAGACAAAGACAAAGACAAAGACAAAGACAAAGACAAAGACAAAGACAAAGACAAAGACAAAGACAAAGACAAAGACAAAGACAAAGACAAAGACAAAGACAAAGACAAAGACAAAGACAAAGACAAAGACAAAGACAAAGACAAAGACAAAGACAAAGACAAAGACAAAGACAAAGACAAAGACAAAGACAAAGACAAAGACAAAGACAAAGACAAAGACAAAGACAAAGACAAAGACAAAGACAAAGACAAAGACAAAGACAAAGACAAAGACAAAGACAAAGACAAAGACAAAGACAAAGACAAAGACAAAGACAAAGACAAAGACAAAGACAAAGACAAAGACAAAGACAAAGACAAAGACAAAGACAAAGACAAAGACAAAGACAAAGACAAAGACAAAGACAAAGACAAAGACAAAGACAAAGACAAAGACAAAGACAAAGACAAAGACAAAGACAAAGACAAAGACAAAGACAAAGACAAAGACAAAGACAAAGACAAAGACAAAGACAAAGACAAAGACAAAGACAAAGACAAAGACAAAGACAAAGACAAAGACAAAGACAAAGACAAAGACAAAGACAAAGACAAAGACAAAGACAAAGACAAAGACAAAGACAAAGACAAAGACAAAGACAAAGACAAAGACAAAGACAAAGACAAAGACAAAGACAAAGACAAAGACAAAGACAAAGACAAAGACAAAGACAAAGACAAAGACAAAGACAAAGACAAAGACAAAGACAAAGACAAAGACAAAGACAAAGACAAAGACAAAGACAAAGACAAAGACAAAGACAAAGACAAAGACAAAGACAAAGACAAAGACAAAGACAAAGACAAAGACAAAGACAAAGACAAAGACAAAGACAAAGACAAAGACAAAGACAAAGACAAAGACAAAGACAAAGACAAAGACAAAGACAAAGACAAAGACAAAGACAAAGACAAAGACAAAGACAAAGACAAAGACAAAGACAAAGACAAAGACAAAGACAAAGACAAAGACAAAGACAAAGACAAAGACAAAGACAAAGACAAAGACAAAGACAAAGACAAAGACAAAGACAAAGACAAAGACAAAGACAAAGACAAAGACAAAGACAAAGACAAAGACAAAGACAAAGACAAAGACAAAGACAAAGACAAAGACAAAGACAAAGACAAAGACAAAGACAAAGACAAAGACAAAGACAAAGACAAAGACAAAGACAAAGACAAAGACAAAGACAAAGACAAAGACAAAGACAAAGACAAAGACAAAGACAAAGACAAAGACAAAGACAAAGACAAAGACAAAGACAAAGACAAAGACAAAGACAAAGACAAAGACAAAGACAAAGACAAAGACAAAGACAAAGACAAAGACAAAGACAAAGACAAAGACAAAGACAAAGACAAAGACAAAGACAAAGACAAAGACAAAGACAAAGACAAAGACAAAGACAAAGACAAAGACAAAGACAAAGACAAAGACAAAGACAAAGACAAAGACAAAGACAAAGACAAAGACAAAGACAAAGACAAAGACAAAGACAAAGACAAAGACAAAGACAAAGACAAAGACAAAGACAAAGACAAAGACAAAGACAAAGACAAAGACAAAGACAAAGACAAAGACAAAGACAAAGACAAAGACAAAGACAAAGACAAAGACAAAGACAAAGACAAAGACAAAGACAAAGACAAAGACAAAGACAAAGACAAAGACAAAGACAAAGACAAAGACAAAGACAAAGACAAAGACAAAGACAAAGACAAAGACAAAGACAAAGACAAAGACAAAGACAAAGACAAAGACAAAGACAAAGACAAAGACAAAGACAAAGACAAAGACAAAGACAAAGACAAAGACAAAGACAAAGACAAAGACAAAGACAAAGACAAAGACAAAGACAAAGACAAAGACAAAGACAAAGACAAAGACAAAGACAAAGACAAAGACAAAGACAAAGACAAAGACAAAGACAAAGACAAAGACAAAGACAAAGACAAAGACAAAGACAAAGACAAAGACAAAGACAAAGACAAAGACAAAGACAAAGACAAAGACAAAGACAAAGACAAAGACAAAGACAAAGACAAAGACAAAGACAAAGACAAAGACAAAGACAAAGACAAAGACAAAGACAAAGACAAAGACAAAGACAAAGACAAAGACAAAGACAAAGACAAAGACAAAGACAAAGACAAAGACAAAGACAAAGACAAAGACAAAGACAAAGACAAAGACAAAGACAAAGACAAAGACAAAGACAAAGACAAAGACAAAGACAAAGACAAAGACAAAGACAAAGACAAAGACAAAGACAAAGACAAAGACAAAGACAAAGACAAAGACAAAGACAAAGACAAAGACAAAGACAAAGACAAAGACAAAGACAAAGACAAAGACAAAGACAAAGACAAAGACAAAGACAAAGACAAAGACAAAGACAAAGACAAAGACAAAGACAAAGACAAAGACAAAGACAAAGACAAAGACAAAGACAAAGACAAAGACAAAGACAAAGACAAAGACAAAGACAAAGACAAAGACAAAGACAAAGACAAAGACAAAGACAAAGACAAAGACAAAGACAAAGACAAAGACAAAGACAAAGACAAAGACAAAGACAAAGACAAAGACAAAGACAAAGACAAAGACAAAGACAAAGACAAAGACAAAGACAAAGACAAAGACAAAGACAAAGACAAAGACAAAGACAAAGACAAAGACAAAGACAAAGACAAAGACAAAGACAAAGACAAAGACAAAGACAAAGACAAAGACAAAGACAAAGACAAAGACAAAGACAAAGACAAAGACAAAGACAAAGACAAAGACAAAGACAAAGACAAAGACAAAGACAAAGACAAAGACAAAGACAAAGACAAAGACAAAGACAAAGACAAAGACAAAGACAAAGACAAAGACAAAGACAAAGACAAAGACAAAGACAAAGACAAAGACAAAGACAAAGACAAAGACAAAGACAAAGACAAAGACAAAGACAAAGACAAAGACAAAGACAAAGACAAAGACAAAGACAAAGACAAAGACAAAGACAAAGACAAAGACAAAGACAAAGACAAAGACAAAGACAAAGACAAAGACAAAGACAAAGACAAAGACAAAGACAAAGACAAAGACAAAGACAAAGACAAAGACAAAGACAAAGACAAAGACAAAGACAAAGACAAAGACAAAGACAAAGACAAAGACAAAGACAAAGACAAAGACAAAGACAAAGACAAAGACAAAGACAAAGACAAAGACAAAGACAAAGACAAAGACAAAGACAAAGACAAAGACAAAGACAAAGACAAAGACAAAGACAAAGACAAAGACAAAGACAAAGACAAAGACAAAGACAAAGACAAAGACAAAGACAAAGACAAAGACAAAGACAAAGACAAAGACAAAGACAAAGACAAAGACAAAGACAAAGACAAAGACAAAGACAAAGACAAAGACAAAGACAAAGACAAAGACAAAGACAAAGACAAAGACAAAGACAAAGACAAAGACAAAGACAAAGACAAAGACAAAGACAAAGACAAAGACAAAGACAAAGACAAAGACAAAGACAAAGACAAAGACAAAGACAAAGACAAAGACAAAGACAAAGACAAAGACAAAGACAAAGACAAAGACAAAGACAAAGACAAAGACAAAGACAAAGACAAAGACAAAGACAAAGACAAAGACAAAGACAAAGACAAAGACAAAGACAAAGACAAAGACAAAGACAAAGACAAAGACAAAGACAAAGACAAAGACAAAGACAAAGACAAAGACAAAGACAAAGACAAAGACAAAGACAAAGACAAAGACAAAGAAAAAGACAAAGACAAAGACAAAGACAAAGACAAAGACAAAGACAAAGACAAAGACAAAGACAAAGACAAAGACAAAGACAAAGACAAAGACAAAGACAAAGACAAAGACAAAGACAAAGACAAAGACAAAGACAAAGACAAAGACAAAGACAAAGACAAAGACAAAGACAAAGACAAAGACAAAGACAAAGACAAAGACAAAGACAAAGACAAAGACAAAGACAAAGACAAAGACAAAGACAAAGACAAAGACAAAGACAAAGACAAAGACAAAGACAAAGACAAAGACAAAGACAAAGACAAAGACAAAGACAAAGACAAAGACAAAGACAAAGACAAAGACAAAGACAAAGACAAAGACAAAGACAAAGACAAAGACAAAGACAAAGACAAAGACAAAGACAAAGACAAAGACAAAGACAAAGACAAAGACAAAGACAAAGACAAAGACAAAGACAAAGACAAAGACAAAGACAAAGACAAAGACAAAGACAAAGACAAAGACAAAGACAAAGACAAAGACAAAGACAAAGACAAAGACAAAGACAAAGACAAAGACAAAGACAAAGACAAAGACAAAGACAAAGACAAAGACAAAGACAAAGACAAAGACAAAGACAAAGACAAAGACAAAGACAAAGACAAAGACAAAGACAAAGACAAAGACAAAGACAAAGACAAAGACAAAGACAAAGACAAAGACAAAGACAAAGACAAAGACAAAGACAAAGACAAAGACAAAGACAAAGACAAAGACAAAGACAAAGACAAAGACAAAGACAAAGACAAAGACAAAGACAAAGACAAAGACAAAGACAAAGACAAAGACAAAGACAAAGACAAAGACAAAGACAAAGACAAAGACAAAGACAAAGACAAAGACAAAGACAAAGACAAAGACAAAGACAAAGACAAAGACAAAGACAAAGACAAAGACAAAGACAAAGACAAAGACAAAGACAAAGACAAAGACAAAGACAAAGACAAAGACAAAGACAAAGACAAAGACAAAGACAAAGACAAAGACAAAGACAAAGACAAAGACAAAGACAAAGACAAAGACAAAGACAAAGACAAAGACAAAGACAAAGACAAAGACAAAGACAAAGACAAAGACAAAGACAAAGACAAAGACAAAGACAAAGACAAAGACAAAGACAAAGACAAAGACAAAGACAAAGACAAAGACAAAGACAAAGACAAAGACAAAGACAAAGACAAAGACAAAGACAAAGACAAAGACAAAGACAAAGACAAAGACAAAGACAAAGACAAAGACAAAGACAAAGACAAAGACAAAGACAAAGACAAAGACAAAGACAAAGACAAAGACAAAGACAAAGACAAAGACAAAGACAAAGACAAAGACAAAGACAAAGACAAAGACAAAGACAAAGACAAAGACAAAGACAAAGACAAAGACAAAGACAAAGACAAAGACAAAGACAAAGACAAAGACAAAGACAAAGACAAAGACAAAGACAAAGACAAAGACAAAGACAAAGACAAAGACAAAGACAAAGACAAAGACAAAGACAAAGACAAAGACAAAGACAAAGACAAAGACAAAGACAAAGACAAAGACAAAGACAAAGACAAAGACAAAGACAAAGACAAAGACAAAGACAAAGACAAAGACAAAGACAAAGACAAAGACAAAGACAAAGACAAAGACAAAGACAAAGACAAAGACAAAGACAAAGACAAAGACAAAGACAAAGACAAAGACAAAGACAAAGACAAAGACAAAGACAAAGACAAAGACAAAGACAAAGACAAAGACAAAGACAAAGACAAAGACAAAGACAAAGACAAAGACAAAGACAAAGACAAAGACAAAGACAAAGACAAAGACAAAGACAAAGACAAAGACAAAGACAAAGACAAAGACAAAGACAAAGACAAAGACAAAGACAAAGACAAAGACAAAGACAAAGACAAAGACAAAGACAAAGACAAAGACAAAGACAAAGACAAAAGACAAAGACAAAGACAAAGACAAAGACAAAGACAAAGACAAAGACAAAGACAAAGACAAAGACAAAGACAAAGACAAAGACAAAGACAAAGACAAAGACAAAGACAAAGACAAAGACAAAGACAAAGACAAAGACAAAGACAAAGACAAAGACAAAGACAAAGACAAAGACAAAGACAAAGACAAAGACAAAGACAAAGACAAAGACAAAGACAAAGACAAAGACAAAGACAAAGACAAAGACAAAGACAAAGACAAAGACAAAGACAAAGACAAAGACAAAGACAAAGACAAAGACAAAGACAAAGACAAAGACAAAGACAAAGACAAAGACAAAGACAAAGACAAAGACAAAGACAAAGACAAAGACAAAGACAAAGACAAAGACAAAGACAAAGACAAAGACAAAGACAAAGACAAAGACAAAGACAAAGACAAAGACAAAGACAAAGACAAAGACAAAGACAAAGACAAAGACAAAGACAAAGACAAAGACAAAGACAAAGACAAAGACAAAGACAAAGACAAAGACAAAGACAAAGACAAAGACAAAGACAAAGACAAAGACAAAGACAAAGACAAAGACAAGACAAAGACAAAGACAAAGACAAAGACAAAGACAAAGACAAAGACAAAGACAAAGACAAAGACAAGACAAAGACAAAGACAAAGACAAAGACAAAGACAAAGACAAAGACAAAGACAAAGACAAAGACAAAGACAAAGACAAAGACAAAGACAAAGACAAAGACAAAGACAAAGACAAAGACAAAGACAAAGACAAAGACAAAGACAAAGACAAAGACAAAGACAAAGACAAAGACAAAGACAAAGACAAAGACAAAGACAAAGACAAAGACAAAGACAAAGACAAAGACAAAGACAAAGACAAAGACAAAGACAAGACAAAGACAAAGACAAAGACAAAGACAAAGACAAAGACAAAGACAAAGACAAAGACAAAGACAAAGACAAAGACAAAGACAAAGACAAAGACAAAGACAAAGACAAAGACAAAGACAAAGACAAAGACAAAGACAAAGACAAAGACAAAGACAAAGACAAAGACAAAGACAAAGACAAAGACAAAGACAAAGACAAAGACAAAGACAAAGACAAAGACAAAGACAAAGACAAAGACAAGACAAAGACAAAGACAAAGACAAAGACAAAGACAAAGACAAAGACAAAGACAAAGACAAAGACAAAGACAAAGACAAAGACAAAGACAAAGACAAAGACAAAGACAAAGACAAAGACAAAGACAAAGACAAAGACAAAGACAAAGACAAAGACAAAGACAAAGACAAAGACAAAGACAAAGACAAAGACAAAGACAAAGACAAAGACAAAGACAAAGACAAAGACAAAGACAAAGACAAAGACAAAGACAAAGACAAAGACAAAGACAAAGACAAAGACAAAGACAAAGACAAAGACAAAGACAAAGACAAAGACAAAGACAAAGACAAAGACAAAGACAAAGACAAAGACAAAGACAAAGACAAAGACAAAGACAAAGACAAAGACAAAGACAAAGACAAAGACAAAGACAAAGACAAAGACAAAGACAAAGACAAAGACAAAGACAAAGACAAAGACAAAGACAAAGACAAAGACAAAGACAAAGACAAAGACAAAGACAAAGACAAAGACAAAGACAAAGACAAAGACAAAGACAAAGACAAAGACAAAGACAAAGACAAAGACAAAGACAAAGACAAAGACAAAGACAAAGACAAAGACAAAGACAAAGACAAAGACAAAGACAAAGACAAAGACAAAGACAAAGACAAAGACAAAGACAAAGACAAAGACAAAGACAAAGACAAAGACAAAGACAAAGACAAAGACAAAGACAAAGACAAAGACAAAGAA
>NW_026683545.1:0-37130 GCF_030247195.1 Topomyia yanbarensis | reverse complement strand
ACCGTAAACGGCCATTTGGCCCGCTACAAACTTTTAAAGTATTCAAAATAGATATTTGAAGTCTTTAGTAAAGTTATTCGCAAAAGTAATAGCTACAAATTTGCTGAAGGCATCATTTCGATATAATCACTTCCAAGAAAATTTGTGAAAATATCTCACTCATAGGGGGATTAATTAGCAAAAGCACAATACCGAAAGAAAGGGCATATTATCTCCATTAAATTCACTGAAGATACAATTGACCTAAAATAAGCCGTTTTGGCGTTAATAATAGATTACATATTTTTGGTCATATTTCTGGCAATGGGAAATGATAGAAATCTTTCGTCCGCATTTAATGTTAAATATCTCTTTTGATAATAGTCCGATTTCAACAATCTATAGCTTGTTCGAAAGGTATTCGTTAAAGCTGTCTAAAAACATATAAATTGGTAATCTGTATTGTCAATTCCGGCAGATAATTTAAAAAAACTGCAAAAAACGCCATTTTTACGCATTCAAACATTCATATCTTAAAAACTAAACATCAGAATCAAAAACAAATTAATAGCGTTCATACTGTTTTTTAGTTCTTTCATTTAAAATTGGTTTGGATAAGATCGGTTCAGCCATTGCTGAGAAACACGAATGAGAATTTGTCCGTTACATACACACACACAGACACACACACACACACAGACATTGTCTCAAATCGTCGAGCTGAGTCGATTGGTATATAAGACTCGGCCCTCCGGGCCTCGGAAAAAATCTTGAAAGTTTGAGCGAATTCTATACATTTCTTTTATAAGAAATGTAAAACGCTTTTAATCCACCTAACAGTGTGATGAGACATTTCTTATAACTCTTATCACTCTTTTCGGATATTATATCGTTTGAGAACATTTAGAACTTGATGTTTCGCGATGTTTTTGATAACACATACGACATGGGATGGTGGCAGGACTCAGAGAATCGCTCAAATCAGCATAGGACAACATCAGTGATAGAAATCTCAAACCAAATCAATGGGAAAGCGAAAAAATGCCCATAAAATAGACATACCAACGAATTATTGTTAATGCTCTGTTAATAAAATATCTAAATTGTGGTGGGAAAACTGAATTTTGCTAAAGGGGTTATTTATTTATCATTCGCATGTATGAAAAAAGCCTTATGTTTACATTTATGAGTATCGCCCTTTTCACAAAAAAGCGTTGAAATGAAATCGCAGCTCCTGATATCACGTTATCTCTGAAGTGCATGTTCCAAATTTTACTTCGACATCGACTTTTTCTAAAGCTGACTTCCCAGTAGTATCCTTGATTTGAATTATTACCGCTAATCCTAATGCCAAAGAACAAATAAAAACCTCTCGAAAACAAACCGTTTGGGGAAATCATCATCATTACTGGAATTTTCATTTTCACGAAACTTTTCGATAGCCTTCCGTCACTTGCGTTAATGCACTGGGTGCACAGTGCTCTGAAAATCTAGCGAAATCGTCTTAGGGCACCAGTGGGTCTAATTCAGATCTACCTGTAAACTCGCCGCTACTCTGTAAATAATACTATAAATTTCTATTCCATAATTTTCAGTTCAGCAATTCGAGAGTGCTCACCGCAAGCCATGAAAAATAGACTACGTTGTGAAGCGATCGTCACTATTTATTAAAAAATCACGGTTAAATAAAAAATTAAACTATTAAAAAATTTCAAATAGTTTATAATTTTCACAAACTTATTAGGAAAAAATGTTTAATAAGCTTTCGTAATATTGTGTAGGAAAAAAGCTGAAAATTTCAGTATTTTCTCTATCTGCAACATATAAACCCTTAAGTATACCAATTAATTGGTATACGAATTGGAATAGGTTCGCCAAATTTTGGAAGAAGTCTATAAAATAACCTCTTGAAAGCTACCTAAAAATTGTTGTAGTTCGATGCAATAAAAAAATCATATTTGGCAATTCATATTTGGCTGATACAATTGGGGTGTCAATGTATTATAATAGATATTCAGCATTCGAAGAAGTTTCTTGTGAACGAGTGTAGAACGACTTTGTTTCTACTTACTTGAAGTCAGCGGCGTAGCCAGAAATTCGGTTTGGCGGGGGTTTGGTGAAAATCGATCTTACTGTCCAAACGGCATAATTCCGAAACCATAATTTTTGAAGTTTTAAAATTATGCAGAATTATTTTCCAGAAAATAGTAACAGAGTTCGTGTCTTTAGCGAATTTGTTGCGACTTTATTGTAGTCATGAATATTAACCTGATAAAATTCACCATAAATACTTCTTGGACGATATACCGTCAAAATTATTTTATCAAATGATGCGCTGTTTAACGTTTGTAAAACTCATCGAAGATACTAAACCTCCGAAATTTGGCGGTTTCAAAATGATGTTATCTTGACCTTAAATTACTGTTTTTTAAGCATTTGACCTATACATACAATTGGTCATACAACAAAAATCAAATGCTCATCAAAATCGATCAGAACCTGGTGGAGTCGAATGGAAATCGTCATTTTTCATAAATTTCTCTCTACATTCGGAAAGTGTTATCCTCGTTATTAATCATATTACGTTTTCGTCTCAACTCGACGCATTCCCAAAATAAAAACCTGTTTTAATCCATCTAGTGGTGGAGAGACAAGCACAATTTCTCATTTGTCCAGACTACGATTCCATGGCTGGTTATGTTCAATACAATGGTGGGAATGAATATTACATGTTCAGTACGATTTGCACATACATACAATGGATCGACAGCCACGATCTTGAGATACTATGTGATACTGAAACATCGCTTGAAACCAGCGGCGGATCATGGAGAAAGATCCGAGAGGTCCAGGTCCTGCCGAAAATTTTCAACTTGTTAAGAAATTTCGAACTAGTTTTAATTTTAAGGTAACAACCCCTTAATGCATACTCCCTCCGGGCCGGTATGATTGACGATTTTTAGAGTGATTGCATAACCTTTCTATATGAGAAAAACAAAAATGTACCAAAGTCCAAATTAGTCAATTTTTGTCAAACATCTCAATGTTCCATGCATTTTAAAGTCATTTGGCATCAAAAATACAAATTTGATTTTGAAAATTTTTCATTTCAGTTTATATGAGAATTTGCTGTGTGATTGCACTCTTCAACTCGTTACTCCGGAACCGGAAGTTCAATCAATAAAAAATTCAATAGCAGCCGATGGGAAGGTTGTACCTTTCATTTGAGACTAACTTTGTGTAAATCGGTCCAGCCATCTCTGAGAAACTGAGGTCACATTTTTTTCCACATACACACATACATACACACACAGACATTTTCCGATCTCGACGAACTCAGTCGATTGGCATATGACACTCGGTCCTCCGGGTCGGGATTAGATTGACGAATTTTAGAGTGAATGAGAAAGGCAAAAACATTTTTGGCAAATGTTGAAGGTTATGCATTTTTTGGTGAGCAGTTCTATGTTTCATAGACATTAAATCAATTTTAGCTTCCCTTCCTATTAAATAAAGACCCTTATTACAATACATTTCTACAAAAACGAGATCAATTTGAAAATAAATCTGAGGATTATGATTGATTACAGAACTCTGGAATTTTCTATTGGAATGTTTTCAGGCAGGAATTTGATATTGATGCAATTAGACAACTGTGAAATCAAAAACAATAGATCAGTTACATATCAGGACCCCATTCCGACAATTTATAAAAAGTCCTAATGATGTTAACAACAACAGGTTATCAATCCACGGATCAGATAATTGTTATTGTAATATTGAATTAAATCAGTCTGCATCAATAAATTTTCAACTTCAATCCAATATTTTTTGGGTGTTGTGGGGGGGGGGGGGGTGTTGTACGGTGTTAAACCCCAAAACCTTCTCTTGGCTACGCCGTTGCTTGGAGTTATTTTTTTCGCTTTTCATTTTCCGATATGTTTCAGATCGATCCGATGGTTATAAGTCAGAAAAATTGCAGTGAGAAGGTTCGCACAAATGAACATTTTTGTACTGATAAGGTATCAAGTTCCTTCCAGACAACTTGGAAGTGTTCGGTGATTATTTCTAGCGGTTGTAGATAGTAAAATGAAATACAAAAGTCGTTTTATCGAAATAATGTTTGGCTTATTTCAATGGATTATTACTATATTGAACAATAAATGGGCGACAAAGAGTAATCAACAAACAACAAGCCATAACTTTTAAAGTATTCAAAATAGATATTTAAAGTCTTTAGTAAAGTTATTCGCAAAAGTAAGAGCTACAAATTTTCTGAAGACATCATTTCGATATAATCACTTCCAAGAAAATTTGTGAAAATATCTCACTCATAGGGGGATTAATCAGCAAAAGCACAATACCAAAGGAAAGGGGGTTATTACCTCCATTAAATTCTCCGAAGATACTATTGACCTAAAATAAGCCGTTTTGGCGTTAATAATAGATTACATGTTTTTGGTTATATTTCTGGCAATTGATAATGATAAAAATCTTTCGTCCGCATTTAATGTTAAATATCTCTTTTGATAATAGTCCGATTTCAACAATCTATAGCTTGTTCGAAAGGTATTCGTTAAAGCTGTCTAAAAACATATAAATTGTTAATCTATATTGTCAATTTCGGCAGATAATTACGCAGATAATTACGCATTCAAACATTCATATCTTGGAAACTAAACATCAGAATCAAAAACAAATTAATAGCGTTCATACTGTTTTTTAGTTCTTTCATTTAAAATTGGTTTGGATAAGATCGGTTCAGCCATTGCTGAGAAACACGAATGAGAATTTGTCCGTTACATACACACACACAGACACACACACACACACACACACACACACACAGACATTGTCCCAAATCGTTGAGCTGAGTCGATTGGTATATAAGACTCGGCCCTCCGGGCCTCGGAAAAAATCTTGAAAGTTTGAGCGAATTCTATACATTTCTTTTATAAGAAATGTAAAAATGAATTATCGGCCTCGGTAAGCTAAAGCGTTTGGGCCTAAATAAACGTATTTAAGATAATAAGTTATTAATAAGAAATATATAGTTTTAAAATGTGTCTGTGCGGTGTATACCGAAGATAAGAAATAAATAAATAAACTGGAACTACAAATCTAAGCAACTAGACTCAAAATTTCGTAAATTGTTCACATTTTTACATTAATTGCTCTATGCGTTTAAATCGGGATTTTCGGTGTGCTCACCCTTTAATTCAAGAACCAGAAGTCTGATACACCAAAAAATCAACAGCAGCTGATGGGAACGTAGCACCTCTCATTTAAGACTAATTTTGTGAAAATCGGTTCAGAAAATTCTGAGAAACCGATGTGGACAAACTATAACTAGGTTTTCTGTGTGACAGTACGTTTCAGTTCGTAACTCCGGAACCGGAAATCAGAATCAAATGAAATGCAATAACAGCCGATGGGAACCTTATGCCTTCCATTCGCAATTAAGTTTGTGAAAATCGGTTCAACCATCTCCGAGAAAACGAAGTGGACATTTTGTTAATATATACGCACATACACACACATACATTTTCCGATCTCGTCGAACTGAGTTGAATGGTATATGACACTCGGCCCTCCGGGCCTCGGTTAGAAAGTCGGTTTTTGGAGCAATTGCATAACCTTTCTATATGAGAAAAACAATAAAAAAATTTCGACTTTTTGGGACTTTGCCGATTTTGCACCTTTTTGCCTTTCTCAATAGAAAGGTATTGCAATTGCTCTGAAAACCGACTTTTTAACATAGGCCCAGAGGGCCGAGTGACATATACCATTCGATTCAGTTTGTCGAGTTCGGCAAATGTCTGTGCGTGTGTATGTATGTGTGTGTATCTGCGTCTCTGTGTGTGTATTGACCAAAAGTGTCACTCATTTTTCTCAGAGATGGCTGAACCGATTTTGACAAACTTAGTCTCAAATTAAAGGCGCAACGTTCCCATAGGCTGCTATTGAATTTCTAATGGATCCGACTTCCGGTTCCGGAATTACAGGGTGGTGAGCACGATCATGCAGAAAACGTCGATTTTAATAAATTCTGCAATGAATGTATAAAGGTGAAAATTTTTCCAAAATATGACCACAACTGCTTCGATTTGTAGTATTAGGTCACTAACATCCATGCAAAGTCTCTTTGGCCACCATAATCGGTTTCGGAAGCCCCGGCGGAAGTATCTAAATTCAGAATAACAGTCACATCGGTTTCTCGGAGATGGCTAGACCGATTCAACCAAACTTAGTGAGACTAATGAAAGGTATTGCGCCCCCGAAAATGGCTATTAAATTTCATCCCGATCCGACTTCCGGTTCTGGAGTTACGGGTTGTGGCGTGCGATCACATTGCAACTTGCGATTCAAACCGATACTCCGATGAAAGCAAAAAAGGTAAAAATTTAGCTAGAATGTCTCTCAAGCAACTTAAATTTACAGTTCTAGGTCACCGACGGCCAACCAAACTTTCGTTGACTATATTGACCACCATAGACGATTCCGGAAGTGCCCGGGAAAAACCGCCATCTTTCAAAATTAACGAACTCACATCAGTTTCCCGGAAATGGTTAGGCCGATTTTCACAAACTTAGTCCCAAATTGGGTTGGGAGTACCGGTTTTACCGTTACCGAAAACCGGTAAAACCGTCCAAATATCCTATACCGAAATACCGGTTTTATAAGAATAAAAACCGGTTTTTTCGGTAATTTGGTAGGAAGGACTATTTAACAAAAGGGTTTTATTGTTGCACAGCTTTGAAACGCTTTAAAAAGCTTTTCACTTGCTAGTGTCAAATTAGGTGCCATGTACAGTAAGTTTACCTGTTTTAGGACTTTTTAATTAATGATATAAGCAGGGGTGCTTTTGTAAGCAGCGATAACAACCCGAAAAAATCCCACATGTCAAATAAAACATATCAAAATATGGAGGAACAAGAAAATCTGCAAGACAAAATCAATCAACTCCATATTCCCATACTCCATTTTGTATTCAATTTATTCACACTACTGGAAAATCTGGCAATAGATTTTGCAGTTTTCATCAGCAATACTGCCTCAGGGTACGTTGAAATGAAATTAAAAGAAGATTGTTACAAAGCACTGGTTTTCAAGACAATGCGGAATTTATGCTCAAGCGGTTTCATAAATTGAGTATGAGTGTTCGAATAACACTTTTGGATACCAGTGACAAATTTGACCTTGATCAACCTGACTTATAGCGTTTTCGTTTTCGATAGGCTGAAACCCGTTCCAATTTATGGTAAACATCATCTTCACGTCCGAGCATTTGGGTAACCAGAAAAAAATAACTTCAGGTCTGATTTTCTATGTATTTGTTTTTAAAATCTCGGAACGCTTACTGCATTCAGCTAATCAATGTGCTTTTGTAACTAATAAGCGACGACACTTTGCATACTACGATACACAAACCAGATGCTGAATTACATCGCATTTTTTATTTTGATTATAGAGGTTTTAATCTTAGGGTCATATGGCTCTCTTTTTGAGTTAGAAAAATTTCTAACCCTTTTTGCGGGATTGAGAATCGAACCCAGGTGAGCTGCGCATAAGGCAATCGATTTACCTACTACGCTATTCCCGCCCCTTAAGCTTATTCGATATTGGAATACTGTAAGAACCAATCATATTCTCTGTTAAATGATCAAATGCCAAATTGGCTTTGTACGTTGAGCGATTATTTTGTTAACACAGTTTGTATTTTTTTTTAAAATACCGGTTTTTACCGGTTTTACCGGTTTTTTCATTTTCAATAACGAAAATACCGGTTTTTTTAAATCTTCCGGTTTTCCCAACCCTAGTCCCAAATGATAGCTATAATATCCCCACAGATGTCTATAAAATTTTGCACGGGTCGCTTATATGGTTCCGGAAATATAGACTAAACCGTCCTGTCACATATGAAATTCCCATGTAAGGCCCCCGTCGGGCAATCCGCCATTTTTCGTGTTTTTTTGCGGTTTTTTATTTTATTTTCAAAGAAGATGACAAAATATGGAAAAAAGAAAAAAAAAATCACGACCTAGATAATTGTTTTTACTATGAATTG
Organism: Topomyia yanbarensis; assembly: GCF_030247195.1. NCBI lineage: Eukaryota > Metazoa > Arthropoda > Insecta > Diptera > Culicidae > Topomyia > Topomyia yanbarensis. Next base: position 29,083 of record NW_026683545.1, on the reverse strand, counting down.
GCCGAAATGGAAAATTCAAAATTTTCCAACTCGGAAAACTGTGTGCTTTTTCCGGTTGAAAAAGCACACAGTTTTTGCAATCATGTGTTTAAAATTTTGATTTTTCCAATACAACATAGCTAAGCAAATTTTCTAGGACGTGATTTTCTCCGATTTTCCATGTTTTCCGCTTTTCATTGAAAAATTTCCATTTTACTAGAAGCAGTTTTTCCACCCGCACAGACACAACTAAAGTAAAATTTGTATGTATAGGTGCGCAAAAGTGGAGCAATATTTTTAACCTGCTGTTTCTTCGATATTTCCTACAAAACTACCCAAGTGTTGCATATGTACGGATTCGTTAGAAACCAAGGAATCTGATGGTACAAAGAAAAACTCGTTTTGGAAAACTTCATAGCAGCGTTTTTCAATTTTCCTCGCGATACGTAGTGTACCGTCGCACGCGAAACAGCGTGGAAAGATACGAAAAGAAAAACAAGTGTACTAAAAGTTATCCTTGGGTTGATGCAGATGGCGTGCTACGAAAGCTCGAAATATCGAAAGCTTTTAGCACAACTGTTTGTGAGTAATTCTGAATGTAGAAATAGTTGAAAATGATTTCAAATAAATTTCTCCATTGAAACTTGATGATTTTCGATTCTCTTGGGAGATCTATGATATTTTATTATTTTACGCGACTGAAACAAACCGCGATGCTATTTTATCTTTATACGCCAAATAATGGAAAAACATTTTCTATGTCGAATTTGCATGTTGATATTTGATGATTTTGAAACTAATGATCGTTTGAAACCAATGGTTTTGTGTTGAATTGATAACACATATTTAAAAACATCTTTGGCTTTATTCCAAACAATAATGGAGGCTTGCCAAATTGAAAATTATTTAGAAGTTCCATCAATTATCACATGTCACAATTTTTTGTAAGATTGGTTTTATTTCTCAAAAAACGATTTCCACACAGCATTGATGAAAACCTGATGAAATTTATAACAGTTGAAGCAAATATTTTCGACATTCCACAAATACCAACGAATTTTTGGGATCCCTATAATTAATTTTCATACTGGATTTGACTGCTTTGAAACATTTTTGAACACATATGTTGTTTCGTGTTTACAGTAATCTTAGCAAAGTTTCCTCAGATTCTCATGGAATAATTATCATACTGATACCTGGATTTAAAAAAATTTAAATGACGCATTTTGCGAGACTGTAAACCAAAATAATATATTTGTTTTGATAATATTTCTTTTTCTTTTGTTTTATTGAGATTCGAGAGTAGGTATCACGAAAATCACGCTGAAAGCAACAACTTTTTTTTTGTTTCCATAGCGTTATTACACCATGAAAATTTGAGTTTTTCAGAAAGTATATTTTATAACGGCCGTATCGTATTTCATTTATGAATCAATCAATAGTCCCGACCAGGACGATTGAAAATGAATCACTTGATAATATTTTATCGCTTTATTGAATATTAAAGTTCATTGAAATAAGGGAATAATAATTAGATCAATTTCATTTTTTCCTACTACGCTGATTCCTACTACGTGGATTCGTATTGTGCGGTACCCACCTAATAGAAATCACTTAGCTTATGGGATTTCGACTAATTGGGGCTCGAATATTTCATCTGAGTTACCATTTAGCACCATACTTTATTTGGTAAAGTTGTTTTGTGTTTGCTTAGACCTACAATTTAGAGCAATTGGATATCCAATTAATTGATAACTGCAGCGCCAGGGGTGCTATACAATTGATTAAATAAATCTAACCTCTCGTAAACGTAACTATCATTGAATAAGTTTAACGTGAGCGTACCAGCTTTCAGCACAATGTGGAATTTAGAATGTCACAAACGTCTAATAACTTAGAGGAGATGGTGCTCTCGGAAAAAAATTTAGAGAAGGTTAAGAGCTACGCGATTATGGACAAAACTAATTGAAATAGATAGACCAGGCAGCACTAGTGAGCATGAATTATTTTTTCAATTTCTGAATCTCGAGAACATTATTTAGAAGTGTGATGTCTTCGGCAATATTCATCAGCGAGTCGAGTGCTACCCGACGGCGAATAGATAATTACAGAATTCGCCCATCAGGCGGCGCTAGGGAGACTAAAACTTCCAATTCGTGTTAGGTAAAGTTTATTAATTTAGGAAAATGACGTTTACTGTAATGTAATCTACGTCACAATTGAAGTTTTATAGCACGCTACAAGTGCAATCTAGGTTGCATGAGTGGCTATAAAACCACCATAAAGCCTAAATTGTTACTGGGGCATGGACTATTTAATAATGTAATGATTAAATTGGATATCACCCTCAAGGCGGCGCTAGTGAGCACACACTTTTTTATTTCAATATCCCAAAATAGGAAGGTGGGAAAAAATTTGGGAGGACTATCAAATTGATTTTTATTGAAAGAATTAATTTTCCTTAGAAAACCTTACAGAATGATTCTGTTTCACTATACTGCATCAAACAAAAATTTAAAAATGTATCGTCATGTGTTTTTAAGTAATTTCCATGATCATTAGTGGAAATTGAAGGATTGGAAAAAAAATTGGGAGGACGATAAAATTGATTTTTATAGAAAGAAATATTTTTGTTTACGAAACCTTGCCGGATGATTTTGTTTGCCTATCCTGTATCCATCAGAAGAAGAAAATTTTATTGCCATGTGTTTTCAAGAAATTTCCATGATCAGTAGTGGAAATTGGTGGGTTGGAAAAATTGAGAGGACAATAAAACTGATTTCCATTGAAACAATTGTTTTTGCTTAGGAAACCTTGCCGGATGATTTTGTTTGCCTATCTTGTATCCATCAGAAGAAGAAAATTTTATTGCCTTGTGTTTTCAAGAAATTTCCATGATCAGTAGTGGAAATTTCCATTAAAACAATTGTTTTTGCTTAGGAAACCTTGCCGGATGATTTTGTTTCCCTATCTTGTATACATCAGAAGAAGAAAATTTTATTGCCTTGTGTTTTCAAGAAATTTCCATGATCAGTAGTGGAAATTGGTGGGTTGGAAAAATTGAGAGGACAATAAAATTGATTTCTATTGAAACAATTGTTGTTGCTTAGGAAACCTTGCCGGATGATTTTGTTTGCCTATCCTATATCCATCAGAAGAAGAAAATGTTATTGCCTTGTGTTTTCAAGAAATTTCCATGATCACCAGTGGAAATTGGTGGGTTGGAAAAAAATGGTAGCACGATCAAATTGATTTTTATAGAAAGAATCCTTGCAGAATGATTCTGTTTCCCTATCCTGCATCCACCAGAAGAAAATTTTATTGTCTTGTGTTTTCAAGAAATTTCCATGATCACCAGTGGAAATTGGTGGGTTGGAAAAAAATGGGAGCACGATCAAATTGATTTTTATAGAAAGAATCCTTGCAGAATGATTCTGTTTCCCTATCCTGCATCCATCAGAAGAAGAAAATTTTATTGCCATGTGTTTTCAAGAAATTTCCATGATCAGTAGTGGAAATTGGTTGGTTGGAAAAATTGAGAGGACAATAAAATTGATTTCTCTTAAAACAATTGTTGTTGCTTAGGAAACCTTGACGGATGATTTTGTTTGCCTATCTTGTATCCATCAGAAGAAGAAAATTTTATCGCCATGTGTTTTCAAATAATTTCCGTGATCAGTAGTGGAAATTGGTGGGTTGGAAAAAATGGGAGCACGATCAAATTGATTTTTATAGAAAGAATCCTTGCAGAATGATTCTGTTTCCCTATCCTGCATCCACCAGAAGAAGAAAATTTTATTGCCATGTGTTTTCAAGAAATTTCCATGATCAGTAGTGGAAATTGGTGGGTTGGAAAAATTGAGAGGACAATAAAATTGATTTCTATTGAAACAATTGTTGTTGCTTAGGAAACCTTGCCGGATGATTTTGTTTGCCTATCCTATATCCATCAGAAGAAGAAAATTTTATTGCCTTGTGTTTTCAAGAAATTTCCATGATCACCAGTGGAAATTGGTGGGTTGGAAAAAAATGGGAGCACGATCAAATTGATTTTTATAGAAAGAATCCTTGCAGAATGATTCTGTTTCCCTATCCTGCATCCACCAGAAGAAGAAAATTTTATTGCCATGTGTTTTCAAGAAATTTCCATGATCAGTAGTGGAAATTGGTGGGTTGGAAAAATTGAGAGGACAATAAAATTGATTTCTCTTAAAACAATTGTTGTTACTTAGGAAACCTTGCCGGATGATTTTGTTTGCCTATCTTGTATCCATCAGAAGAAGAAAATTTTATCGCCATGTGTTTTCAAATAATTTCCGTGATCAGTAGTGGAAATTGGTGGGTTGGAAAAATTGAGAGGACAATAAAATTGATTTCTCTTAAAACAATTGTTGTTACTTAGGAAACCTTGCCGGATGATTTTGTTTGCCTATCTTGTATCCATCAGAAGAAGAAAATTTTATCGCCATGTGTTTTCAAATAATTTCCGTGATCAGTAGTGGAAATTGGTGGGTTGGAAAAAATGGGAGCACGATCAAATTGATTTTTATAGAAAGAATCCTTGCAGAATGATTCTGTTTCCCTATCCTGCATCCACCAGAAGAAGAAAATTTTATTGCCATGTGTTTTCAAGAAATTTCCATGATCAGTAGTGGAAATTGGTGGGTTGGAAAAATTGAGAGGACAATAAAATTGATTTCTATTGAAACAATTGTTGTTGCTTAGGAAACCTTGCCGGATGATTTTGTTTGCCTATCCTATATCCATCAGAAGAAGAAAATTTTATTGCCTTGTGTTTTCAAGAAATTTCCATGATCACCAGTGGAAATTGGTGGGTTGGAAAAAAATGGGAGCACGATCAAATTGATTTTTATAGAAAGAATCCTTGCAGAATGATTCTGTTTCCCTATCCTGCATCCACCAGAAGAAGAAAATTTTATTGCCATGTGTTTTCAGGAAATTTCCATGATCAGTAGTGGAAATTGGTGGGTTGGAAAAATTGAGAGGACAATAAAATTGATTTCTCTTAAAACAATTGTTGTTACTTAGGAAACCTTGCCGGATGATTTTGTTTGCCTATCCTATATCCATCAGAAGAAGAAAATTTTATTGCCTTGTGTTTTCAAGAAATTTCCATGATCACCAGTGGAAATTGGTGGGTTGGAAAAAAATGAGAGCACGATCAAATTGATTTTTATAGAAAGAATCCTTGCAGAATGATTCTGTTTCCCTATCCTGCATCCATCAGAAGAAGAAAATTTTATTGCCTTGTGTTTTCAAGAAATTTCCATGATCAGTAGTGGAAATTGGTGGGTTGGAAAAATTGAGAGGACAATAAAATTGATTTCTCTTAAAACAATTGTTGTTGCTTAGGAAACCTTGCCGGATGATTTTGTTTGCCTATCCTATATCCATCATAAGAAGAAAATTTTATTGCCTTGTGTTTTCAAGAAATTTCCATGATCACCAGTGGAAATTGGTGGGTTGGAAAAAATGGGAGCACGATCAAATTGATTTTTATAGAAAGAATCCTTGCAGAATGATTCTGTTTCCCTATCCTGCATCCACCAGAAGAAGAAAATTTTATTGCCATGTGTTTTCAAGAAATTTCCATGATCAGTAGTGGAAATTGGTGAATTAGAAAAATTGAGAGGATAATAAAACTGATTTCCATTGAAACAATTGTTTTTGTTTAGGAAACCTTGCCGGATGATTTTGTTTCCCTATCCTGTATCCATCAGAAGAAGAAAATTTTATTGCCTTGTGTTTTCAAGAAATTTCCATGATCAGTAGTGGAAATTGGTGAATTAGAAAAATTGAGAGGACAATAACACTGATTTTCATTGAAACAATTGTTGTTGCTTAGGAAACCTTGCCGGATGATTTTGTTTGCCTACCTTGTATCCATCAGAAGAAGAAAATTTTTTTGCCTTGTGTTTTCAAGAAATTTCAATGATCACCAGTGGAAATTGGTGGGTTGGAAAAAAATGGGAGCACGATCAAATTGATTTTTATAGAAAGAATCCTTGCAGAACGATTCTGTTTCCCTATCCTGCATGCATCAGAAGAAGAAAATTTTATTGCCATGTGTTTTCAAGCAATTTCCATGATCAGTAGTGGAAATTGGTGAATTAGAAAAATTGAGAGGATAATAAAATTGATTTCTATTGAAACAATTGTTGTTGCTTAGGAAACCTTGCCGGATGATTTTGTTTGCCTATCTTGTATCCATCAGAAGAAGAAAATTTTATTGCCATGTGTTTTCAAGTAATTTCCATGATCAGTAGTAGAAATTGGTGGGTTGGAAAAAAATTGGGAGGACGATCAAATTGATTTTTATAGAAAGAAATATTTTTGTTTACGAAACCTTGCGTAATGATTCTGTTACCCTGTACTGCAAGGTGAGAAATGTATCACCATGTGCATGTGTTTTAAAGAAATTTTCATGACAAGTCAAAGACAAGACAAAGACAAGACAAAGACAAGACAAAGACAAGACAAAGACAAGACAAAGACAAGACAAAGACAAGACAAAGACAAGACAAAGACAAGACAAAGACAAGACAAAGACAAGACAAAGACAAGACAAAGACAAGACAAAGACAAGACAAAGACAAGACAAAGACAAGACAAAGACAAGACAAAGACAAGACAAAGACAAGACAAAGACAAGACAAAGACAAGACAAAGACAAGACAAAGACAAGACAAAGACAAGACAAAGACAAGACAAAGACAAGACAAAGACAAGACAAAGACAAGACAAAGACAAGACAAAGACAAGACAAAGACAAGACAAAGACAAGACAAAGACAAGACAAAGACAAGACAAAGACAAGACAAAGACAAGACAAAGACAAGACAAAGACAAGACAAAGACAAGACAAAGACAAGACAAAGACAAGACAAAGACAAGACAAAGACAAGACAAAGACAAGACAAAGACAAGACAAAGACAAGACAAAGACAAGACAAAGACAAGACAAAGACAAGACAAAGACAAGACAAAGACAAGACAAAGACAAGACAAAGACAAGACAAAGACAAGACAAAGACAAGACAAAGACAAGACAAAGACAAGACAAAGACAAGACAAAGACAAGACAAAGACAAGACAAAGACAAGACAAAGACAAGACAAAGACAAGACAAAGACAAGACAAAGACAAGACAAAGACAAGACAAAGACAAGACAAAGACAAGACAAAGACAAGACAAAGACAAGACAAAGACAAGACAAAGACAAGACAAAGACAAGACAAAGACAAGACAAAGACAAGACAAAGACAAGACAAAGACAAGACAAAGACAAGACAAAGACAAGACAAAGACAAGACAAAGACAAGACAAAGACAAGACAAAGACAAGACAAAGACAAGACAAAGACAAGACAAAGACAAGACAAAGACAAGACAAAGACAAGACAAAGACAAGACAAAGACAAGACAAAGACAAGACAAAGACAAGACAAAGACAAGACAAAGACAAGACAAAGACAAGACAAAGACAAGACAAAGACAAGACAAAGACAAGACAAAGACAAGACAAAGACAAGACAAAGACAAGACAAAGACAAGACAAAGACAAGACAAAGACAAGACAAAGACAAGACAAAGACAAGACAAAGACAAGACAAAGACAAGACAAAGACAAGACAAAGACAAGACAAAGACAAGACAAAGACAAGACAAAGACAAGACAAAGACAAGACAAAGACAAGACAAAGACAAGACAAAGACAAGACAAAGACAAGACAAAGACAAGACAAAGACAAGACAAGACAAAGACAAGACAAAGACAAGACAAAGACAAGACAAAGACAAGACAAAGACAAGACAAAGACAAGACAAAGACAAGACAAAGACAAGACAAAGACAAGACAAAGACAAGACAAAGACAAGACAAAGACAAGACAAAGACAAGACAAAGACAAGACAAAGACAAGACAAAGACAAGACAAAGACAAGACAAAGACAAGACAAAGACAAGACAAAGACAAGACAAAGACAAGACAAAGACAAGACAAAGACAAGACAAAGACAAGACAAAGACAAGACAAAGACAAGACAAAGACAAGACAAAGACAAGACAAAGACAAGACAAAGACAAGACAAAGACAAGACAAAGACAAGACAAAGACAAGACAAAGACAAGACAAAGACAAGACAAAGACAAGACAAAGACAAGACAAGACAAAGACAAGACAAAGACAAGACAAAGACAAGACAAAGACAAGACAAAGACAAGACAAAGACAAGACAAAGACAAGACAAAGACAAGACAAAGACAAGACAAAGACAAGACAAAGACAAGACAAAGACAAGACAAAGACAAGACAAAGACAAGACAAAGACAAGACAAAGACAAGACAAAGACAAGACAAAGACAAGACAAAGACAAGACAAAGACAAGACAAAGACAAGACAAAGACAAGACAAAGACAAGACAAAGACAAGACAAAGACAAGACAAAGACAAGACAAAGACAAGACAAAGACAAGACAAAGACAAGACAAAGACAAGACAAAGACAAGACAAAGACAAGACAAAGACAAGACAAAGACAAGACAAAGACAAGACAAAGACAAGACAAAGACAAGACAAAGACAAGACAAAGACAAGACAAAGACAAGACAAAGACAAGACAAAGACAAGACAAAGACAAGACAAAGACAAGACAAAGACAAGACAAAGACAAGACAAAGACAAGACAAAGACAAGACAAAGACAAGACAAAGACAAGACAAAGACAAGACAAAGACAAGACAAAGACAAGACAAAGACAAGACAAAGACAAGACAAAGACAAGACAAAGACAAGACAAAGACAAGACAAAGACAAGACAAAGACAAGACAAAGACAAGACAAAGACAAGACAAAGACAAGACAAAGACAAGACAAAGACAAGACAAAGACAAGACAAAGACAAGACAAAGACAAGACAAAGACAAGACAAAGACAAGACAAAGACAAGACAAAGACAAGACAAAGACAAGACAAAGACAAGACAAAGACAAGACAAAGACAAGACAAAGACAAGACAAAGACAAGACAAAGACAAGACAAAGACAAGACAAAGACAAGACAAAGACAAGACAAAGACAAGACAAAGACAAGACAAAGACAAGACAAAGACAAGACAAAGACAAGACAAAGACAAGACAAAGACAAGACAAAGACAAGACAAAGACAAGACAAAGACAAGACAAAGACAAGACAAAGACAAGACAAAGACAAGACAAAGACAAGACAAAGACAAGACAAAGACAAGACAAAGACAAGACAAAGACAAGACAAAGACAAGACAAAGACAAGACAAAGACAAGACAAAGACAAGACAAAGACAAGACAAAGACAAGACAAAGACAAGACAAAGACAAGACAAAGACAAGACAAAGACAAGACAAAGACAAGACAAAGACAAGACAAAGACAAGACAAAGACAAGACAAAGACAAGACAAAGACAAGACAAAGACAAGACAAAGACAAGACAAAGACAAGACAAAGACAAGACAAAGACAAGACAAAGACAAGACAAAGACAAGACAAAGACAAGACAAAGACAAGACAAAGACAAGACAAAGACAAGACAAAGACAAGACAAAGACAAGACAAAGACAAGACAAAGACAAGACAAAGACAAGACAAAGACAAGACAAAGACAAGACAAAGACAAGACAAAGACAAGACAAAGACAAGACAAAGACAAGACAAAGACAAGACAAAGACAAGACAAAGACAAGACAAAGACAAGACAAAGACAAGACAAAGACAAGACAAAGACAAGACAAAGACAAGACAAAGACAAGACAGACAAGACAAGACAAAGACAAGACAAAGACAAGACAAAGACAAGACAAAGACAAGACAAAGACAAGACAAAGACAAGACAAAGACAAGACAAAGACAAGACAAAGACAAGACAAAGACAAGACAAAGACAAGACAAAGACAAGACAAAGACAAGACAAAGACAAGACAAAGACAAGACAAAGACAAGACAAAGACAAGACAAAGACAAGACAAAGACAAGACAAAGACAAGACAAAGACAAGACAAAGACAAGACAAAGACAAGACAAAGACAAGACAAAGACAAGACAAAGACAAGACAAAGACAAGACAAAGACAAGACAAAGACAAGACAAAGACAAGACAAAGACAAGACAAAGACAAGACAAAGACAAGACAAAGACAAGACAAAGACAAGACAAAGACAAGACAAAGACAAGACAAAGACAAGACAAAGACAAGACAAAGACAAGACAAAGACAAGACAAAGACAAGACAAAGACAAGACAAAGACAAGACAAAGACAAGACAAAGACAAGACAAAGACAAGACAAAGACAAGACAAAGACAAGACAAAGACAAGACAAAGACAAGACAAAGACAAGACAAAGACAAGACAAAGACAAGACAAAGACAAGACAAAGACAAGACAAAGACAAGACAAAGACAAGACAAAGACAAGACAAAGACAAGACAAAGACAAGACAAAGACAAGACAAAGACAAGACAAAGACAAGACAAAGACAAGACAAAGACAAGACAAAGACAAGACAAAGACAAGACAAAGACAAGACAAAGACAAGACAAAGACAAGACAAAGACAAGACAAAGACAAGACAAAGACAAGACAAAGACAAGACAAAGACAAGACAAAGACAAGACAAAGACAAGACAAAGACAAGACAAAGACAAGACAAAGACAAGACAAAGACAAGACAAAGACAAGACAAAGACAAGACAAAGACAAGACAAAGACAAGACAAAGACAAGACAAAGACAAGACAAAGACAAGACAAAGACAAGACAAAGACAAGACAAAGACAAGACAAAGACAAGACAAAGACAAGACAAAGACAAGACAAAGACAAGACAAAGACAAGACAAAGACAAGACAAAGACAAGACAAAGACAAGACAAAGACAAGACAAAGACAAGACAAAGACAAGACAAAGACAAGACAAAGACAAGACAAAGACAAGACAAAGACAAGACAAAGACAAGACAAAGACAAGACAAAGACAAGACAAAGACAAGACAAAGACAAGACAAAGACAAGACAAAGACAAGACAAAGACAAGACAAAGACAAGACAAAGACAAGACAAAGACAAGACAAAGACAAGACAAAGACAAGACAAAGACAAGACAAAGACAAGACAAAGACAAGACAAAGACAAGACAAAGACAAGACAAAGACAAGACAAAGACAAGACAAAGACAAGACAAAGACAAGACAAAGACAAGACAAAGACAAGACAAAGACAAGACAAAGACAAGACAAAGACAAGACAAAGACAAGACAAAGACAAGACAAAGACAAGACAAAGACAAGACAAAGACAAGACAAAGACAAGACAAAGACAAGACAAAGACAAGACAAAGACAAGACAAAGACAAGACAAAGACAAGACAAAGACAAGACAAAGACAAGACAAAGACAAGACAAAGACAAGACAAAGACAAGACAAAGACAAGACAAAGACAAGACAAAGACAAGACAAAGACAAGACAAAGACAAGACAAAGACAAGACAAAGACAAGACAAAGACAAGACAAAGACAAGACAAAGACAAGACAAAGACAAGACAAAGACAAGACAAAGACAAGACAAAGACAAGACAAAGACAAGACAAAGACAAGACAAAGACAAGACAAAGACAAGACAAAGACAAGACAAAGACAAGACAAAGACAAGACAAAGACAAGACAAAGACAAGACAAAGACAAGACAAAGACAAGACAAAGACAAGACAAAGACAAGACAAAGACAAGACAAAGACAAGACAAAGACAAGACAAAGACAAGACAAAGACAAGACAAAGACAAGACAAAGACAAGACAAAGACAAGACAAAGACAAGACAAAGACAAGACAAAGACAAGACAAAGACAAGACAAAGACAAGACAAAGACAAGACAAAGACAAGACAAAGACAAGACAAAGACAAGACAAAGACAAGACAAAGACAAGACAAAGACAAGACAAAGACAAGACAAAGACAAGACAAAGACAAGACAAAGACAAGACAAAGACAAGACAAAGACAAGACAAAGACAAGACAAAGACAAGACAAAGACAAGACAAAGACAAGACAAAGACAAGACAAAGACAAGACAAAGACAAGACAAAGACAAGACAAAGACAAGACAAAGACAAGACAAAGACAAGACAAAGACAAGACAAAGACAAGACAAAGACAAGACAAAGACAAGACAAGACAAGACAAGACAAAGACAAGACAAAGACAAGACAAAGACAAGACAAAGACAAGACAAAGACAAGACAAAGACAAGACAAAGACAAGACAAAGACAAGACAAAGACAAGACAAAGACAAGACAAAGACAAGACAAAGACAAGACAAAGACAAGACAAAGACAAGACAAAGACAAGACAAAGACAAGACAAAGACAAGACAAAGACAAGACAAAGACAAGACAAAGACAAGACAAAGACAAGACAAAGACAAGACAAAGACAAGACAAAGACAAGACAAAGACAAGACAAAGACAAGACAAAGACAAGACAAAGACAAGACAAAGACAAGACAAAGACAAGACAAAGACAAGACAAAGACAAGACAAAGACAAGACAAAGACAAGACAAAGACAAGACAAAGACAAGACAAAGACAAGACAAAGACAAGACAAAGACAAGACAAAGACAAGACAAAGACAAGACAAAGACAAGACAAAGACAAGACAAAGACAAGACAAAGACAAGACAAAGACAAGACAAAGACAAGACAAAGACAAGACAAAGACAAGACAAAGACAAGACAAAGACAAGACAAAGACAAGACAAAGACAAGACAAAGACAAGACAAAGACAAGACAAAGACAAGACAAAGACAAGACAAAGACAAGACAAAGACAAGACAAAGACAAGACAAAGACAAGACAAAGACAAGACAAAGACAAGACAAAGACAAGACAAAGACAAGACAAAGACAAGACAAAGACAAGACAAAGACAAGACAAAGACAAGACAAAGACAAGACAAAGACAAGACAAAGACAAGACAAAGACAAGACAAAGACAAGACAAAGACAAGACAAAGACAAGACAAAGACAAGACAAAGACAAGACAAAGACAAGACAAAGACAAGACAAAGACAAGACAAAGACAAGACAAAGACAAGACAAAGACAAGACAAAGACAAGACAAAGACAAGACAAAGACAAGACAAAGACAAGACAAAGACAAGACAAAGACAAGACAAAGACAAGACAAAGACAAGACAAAGACAAGACAAAGACAAGACAAAGACAAGACAAAGACAAGACAAAGACAAGACAAAGACAAGACAAAGACAAGACAAAGACAAGACAAAGACAAGACAAAGACAAGACAAAGACAAGACAAAGACAAGACAAAGACAAGACAAAGACAAGACAAAGACAAGACAAAGACAAGACAAAGACAAGACAAAGACAAGACAAAGACAAGACAAAGACAAGACAAAGACAAGACAAAGACAAGACAAAGACAAGACAAAGACAAGACAAAGACAAGACAAAGACAAGACAAAGACAAGACAAAGACAAGACAAAGACAAGACAAAGACAAGACAAAGACAAGACAAAGACAAGACAAAGACAAGACAAAGACAAGACAAAGACAAGACAAAGACAAGACAAAGACAAGACAAAGACAAGACAAAGACAAGACAAAGACAAGACAAAGACAAGACAAAGACAAGACAAAGACAAGACAAAGACAAGACAAAGACAAGACAAAGACAAGACAAAGACAAGACAAAGACAAGACAAAGACAAGACAAAGACAAGACAAAGACAAGACAAAGACAAGACAAAGACAAGACAAAGACAAGACAAAGACAAGACAAAGACAAGACAAAGACAAGACAAAGACAAGACAAAGACAAGACAAAGACAAGACAAAGACAAGACAAAGACAAGACAAAGACAAGACAAAGACAAGACAAAGACAAGACAAAGACAAGACAAAGACAAGACAAAGACAAGACAAAGACAAGACAAAGACAAGACAAAGACAAGACAAAGACAAGACAAAGACAAGACAAAGACAAGACAAAGACAAGACAAAGACAAGACAAAGACAAGACAAAGACAAGACAAAGACAAGACAAAGACAAGACAAAGACAAGACAAAGACAAGACAAAGACAAGACAAAGACAAGACAAAGACAAGACAAAGACAAGACAAAGACAAGACAAAGACAAGACAAAGACAAGACAAAGACAAGACAAAGACAAGACAAAGACAAGACAAAGACAAGACAAAGACAAGACAAAGACAAGACAAAGACAAGACAAAGACAAGACAAAGACAAGACAAAGACAAGACAAAGACAAGACAAAGACAAGACAAAGACAAGACAAAGACAAGACAAAGACAAGACAAAGACAAGACAAAGACAAGACAAAGACAAGACAAAGACAAGACAAAGACAAGACAAAGACAAGACAAAGACAAGACAAAGACAAGACAAAGACAAGACAAAGACAAGACAAAGACAAGACAAAGACAAGACAAAGACAAGACAAAGACAAGACAAAGACAAGACAAAGACAAGACAAAGACAAGACAAAGACAAGACAAAGACAAGACAAAGACAAGACAAAGACAAGACAAAGACAAGACAAAGACAAGACAAAGACAAGACAAAGACAAGACAAAGACAAGACAAAGACAAGACAAAGACAAGACAAAGACAAGACAAAGACAAGACAAAGACAAGACAAAGACAAGACAAAGACAAGACAAAGACAAGACAAAGACAAGACAAAGACAAGACAAAGACAAGACAAAGACAAGACAAAGACAAGACAAAGACAAGACAAAGACAAGACAAAGACAAGACAAAGACAAGACAAAGACAAGACAAAGACAAGACAAAGACAAGACAAAGACAAGACAAAGACAAGACAAAGACAAGACAAAGACAAGACAAAGACAAGACAAAGACAAGACAAAGACAAGACAAAGACAAGACAAAGACAAGACAAAGACAAGACAAAGACAAGACAAAGACAAGACAAAGACAAGACAAAGACAAGACAAAGACAAGACAAAGACAAGACAAAGACAAGACAAAGACAAGACAAAGACAAGACAAAGACAAGACAAAGACAAGACAAAGACAAGACAAAGACAAGACAAAGACAAGACAAAGACAAGACAAAGACAAGACAAAGACAAGACAAAGACAAGACAAAGACAAGACAAAGACAAGACAAAGACAAGACAAAGACAAGACAAAGACAAGACAAAGACAAGACAAAGACAAGACAAAGACAAGACAAAGACAAGACAAAGACAAGACAAAGACAAGACAAAGACAAGACAAAGACAAGACAAAGACAAGACAAAGACAAGACAAGACAAAGACAAGACAAAGACAAGACAAAGACAAGACAAAGACAAGACAAAGACAAGACAAAGACAAGACAAGACAAAGACAAGACAAAGACAAGACAAAGACAAGACAAAGACAAGACAAAGACAAGACAAAGACAAGACAAAGACAAGACAAAGACAAGACAAAGACAAGACAAAGACAAGACAAAGACAAGACAAAGACAAGACAAAGACAAGACAAAGACAAGACAAAGACAAGACAAAGACAAGACAAAGACAAGACAAAGACAAGACAAAGACAAGACAAAGACAAGACAAAGACAAGACAAAGACAAGACAAAGACAAGACAAAGACAAGACAAAGACAAGACAAAGACAAGACAAAGACAAGACAAAGACAAGACAAAGACAAGACAAAGACAAGACAAAGACAAGACAAAGACAAGACAAAGACAAGACAAAGACAAGACAAAGACAAGACAAAGACAAGACAAAGACAAGACAAAGACAAGACAAAGACAAGACAAAGACAAGACAAAGACAAGACAAAGACAAGACAAAGACAAGACAAAGACAAGACAAAGACAAGACAAAGACAAGACAAAGACAAGACAAAGACAAGACAAAGACAAGACAAAGACAAGACAAAGACAAGACAAAGACAAGACAAAGACAAGACAAAGACAAGACAAAGACAAGACAAAGACAAGACAAAGACAAGACAAAGACAAGACAAAGACAAGACAAAGACAAGACAAAGACAAGACAAAGACAAGACAAAGACAAGACAAAGACAAGACAAAGACAAGACAAAGACAAGACAAAGACAAGACAAAGACAAGACAAAGACAAGACAAAGACAAGACAAAGACAAGACAAAGACAAGACAAAGACAAGACAAAGACAAGACAAAGACAAGACAAAGACAAGACAAAGACAAGACAAAGACAAGACAAAGACAAGACAAAGACAAGACAAAGACAAGACAAAGACAAGACAAAGACAAGACAAAGACAAGACAAAGACAAGACAAAGACAAGACAAAGACAAGACAAAGACAAGACAAAGACAAGACAAAGACAAGACAAAGACAAGACAAAGACAAGACAAAGACAAGACAAAGACAAGACAAAGACAAGACAAAGACAAGACAAAGACAAGACAAAGACAAGACAAAGACAAGACAAAGACAAGACAAAGACAAGACAAAGACAAGACAAAGACAAGACAAAGACAAGACAAAGACAAGACAAAGACAAGACAAAGACAAGACAAAGACAAGACAAAGACAAGACAAAGACAAGACAAAGACAAGACAAAGACAAGACAAAGACAAGACAAAGACAAGACAAAGACAAGACAAAGACAAGACAAAGACAAGACAAAGACAAGACAAAGACAAGACAAAGACAAGACAAAGACAAGACAAAGACAAGACAAAGACAAGACAAAGACAAGACAAAGACAAGACAAAGACAAGACAAAGACAAGACAAAGACAAGACAAAGACAAGACAAAGACAAGACAAAGACAAGACAAAGACAAGACAAAGACAAGACAAAGACAAGACAAAGACAAGACAAAGACAAGACAAAGACAAGACAAAGACAAGACAAAGACAAGACAAAGACAAGACAAAGACAAGACAAAGACAAGACAAAGACAAGACAAAGACAAGACAAAGACAAGACAAAGACAAGACAAAGACAAGACAAAGACAAGACAAAGACAAGACAAAGACAAGACAAAGACAAGACAAAGACAAGACAAAGACAAGACAAAGACAAGACAAAGACAAGACAAAGACAAGACAAAGACAAGACAAAGACAAGACAAAGACAAGACAAAGACAAGACAAAGACAAGACAAAGACAAGACAAAGACAAGACAAAGACAAGACAAAGACAAGACAAAGACAAGACAAAGACAAGACAAAGACAAGACAAAGACAAGACAAAGACAAGACAAAGACAAGACAAAGACAAGACAAAGACAAGACAAAGACAAGACAAAGACAAGACAAAGACAAGACAAAGACAAGACAAAGACAAGACAAAGACAAGACAAAGACAAGACAAAGACAAGACAAAGACAAGACAAAGACAAGACAAAGACAAGACAAAGACAAGACAAAGACAAGACAAAGACAAGACAAAGACAAGACAAAGACAAGACAAAGACAAGACAAAGACAAGACAAAGACAAGACAAAGACAAGACAAAGACAAGACAAAGACAAGACAAAGACAAGACAAAGACAAGACAAAGACAAGACAAAGACAAGACAAAGACAAGACAAAGACAAGACAAAGACAAGACAAAGACAAGACAAAGACAAGACAAAGACAAGACAAAGACAAGACAAAGACAAGACAAAGACAAGACAAAGACAAGACAAAGACAAGACAAAGACAAGACAAAGACAAGACAAAGACAAGACAAAGACAAGACAAAGACAAGACAAAGACAAGACAAAGACAAGACAAAGACAAGACAAAGACAAGACAAAGACAAGACAAAGACAAGACAAAGACAAGACAAAGACAAGACAAAGACAAGACAAAGACAAGACAAAGACAAGACAAAGACAAGACAAAGACAAGACAAAGACAAGACAAAGACAAGACAAAGACAAGACAAAGACAAGACAAAGACAAGACAAAGACAAGACAAAGACAAGACAAAGACAAGACAAAGACAAGACAAAGACAAGACAAAGACAAGACAAAGACAAGACAAAGACAAGACAAAGACAAGACAAAGACAAGACAAAGACAAGACAAAGACAAGACAAAGACAAGACAAAGACAAGACAAAGACAAGACAAAGACAAGACAAAGACAAGACAAAGACAAGACAAAGACAAGACAAAGACAAGACAAAGACAAGACAAAGACAAGACAAAGACAAGACAAAGACAAGACAAAGACAAGACAAAGACAAGACAAAGACAAGACAAAGACAAGACAAAGACAAGACAAAGACAAGACAAAGACAAGACAAAGACAAGACAAAGACAAGACAAAGACAAGACAAAGACAAGACAAAGACAAGACAAAGACAAGACAAAGACAAGACAAAGACAAGACAAAGACAAGACAAAGACAAGACAAAGACAAGACAAAGACAAGACAAAGACAAGACAAAGACAAGACAAAGACAAGACAAAGACAAGACAAAGACAAGACAAAGACAAGACAAAGACAAGACAAAGACAAGACAAAGACAAGACAAAGACAAGACAAAGACAAGACAAAGACAAGACAAAGACAAGACAAAGACAAGACAAAGACAAGACAAAGACAAGACAAAGACAAGACAAAGACAAGACAAAGACAAGACAAAGACAAGACAAAGACAAGACAAAGACAAGACAAAGACAAGACAAAGACAAGACAAAGACAAGACAAAGACAAGACAAAGACAAGACAAAGACAAGACAAAGACAAGACAAAGACAAGACAAAGACAAGACAAAGACAAGACAAAGACAAGACAAAGACAAGACAAAGACAAGACAAAGACAAGACAAAGACAAGACAAAGACAAGACAAAGACAAGACAAAGACAAGACAAAGACAAGACAAAGACAAGACAAAGACAAGACAAAGACAAGACAAAGACAAGACAAAGACAAGACAAAGACAAGACAAAGACAAGACAAAGACAAGACAAAGACAAGACAAAGACAAGACAAAGACAAGACAAAGACAAGACAAAGACAAGACAAAGACAAGACAAAGACAAGACAAAGACAAGACAAAGACAAGACAAAGACAAGACAAAGACAAGACAAAGACAAGACAAAGACAAGACAAAGACAAGACAAAGACAAGACAAAGACAAGACAAAGACAAGACAAAGACAAGACAAAGACAAGACAAAGACAAGACAAAGACAAGACAAAGACAAGACAAAGACAAGACAAAGACAAGACAAAGACAAGACAAAGACAAGACAAAGACAAGACAAAGACAAGACAAAGACAAGACAAAGACAAGACAAAGACAAGACAAAGACAAGACAAAGACAAGACAAAGACAAGACAAAGACAAGACAAAGACAAGACAAAGACAAGACAAAGACAAGACAAAGACAAGACAAAGACAAGACAAAGACAAGACAAAGACAAGACAAAGACAAGACAAAGACAAGACAAAGACAAGACAAAGACAAGACAAAGACAAGACAAAGACAAGACAAAGACAAGACAAAGACAAGACAAAGACAAGACAAAGACAAGACAAAGACAAGACAAAGACAAGACAAAGACAAGACAAAGACAAGACAAAGACAAGACAAAGACAAGACAAAGACAAGACAAAGACAAGACAAAGACAAGACAAAGACAAGACAAAGACAAGACAAAGACAAGACAAAGACAAGACAAAGACAAGACAAAGACAAGACAAAGACAAGACAAAGACAAGACAAAGACAAGACAAAGACAAGACAAAGACAAGACAAAGACAAGACAAAGACAAGACAAAGACAAGACAAAGACAAGACAAAGACAAGACAAAGACAAGACAAAGACAAGACAAAGACAAGACAAAGACAAGACAAAGACAAGACAAAGACAAGACAAAGACAAGACAAAGACAAGACAAAGACAAGACAAAGACAAGACAAAGACAAGACAAAGACAAGACAAAGACAAGACAAAGACAAGACAAAGACAAGACAAAGACAAGACAAAGACAAGACAAAGACAAGACAAAGACAAGACAAAGACAAGACAAAGACAAGACAAAGACAAGACAAAGACAAGACAAAGACAAGACAAAGACAAGACAAAGACAAGACAAAGACAAGACAAAGACAAGACAAAGACAAGACAAAGACAAGACAAAGACAAGACAAAGACAAGACAAAGACAAGACAAAGACAAGACAAAGACAAGACAAAGACAAGACAAAGACAAGACAAAGACAAGACAAAGACAAGACAAAGACAAGACAAAGACAAGACAAAGACAAGACAAAGACAAGACAAAGACAAGACAAAGACAAGACAAAGACAAGACAAAGACAAGACAAAGACAAGACAAAGACAAGACAAAGACAAGACAAAGACAAGACAAAGACAAGACAAAGACAAGAC
The DNA here is from genome assembly GCF_030247195.1 of Topomyia yanbarensis. Taxonomy (NCBI): domain Eukaryota; kingdom Metazoa; phylum Arthropoda; class Insecta; order Diptera; family Culicidae; genus Topomyia; species Topomyia yanbarensis. Next base: position 8,652 of record NW_026683545.1, on the reverse strand, counting down.
AAAGACAAGACAAAGACAAGACAAAGACAAGACAAAGACAAGACAAAGACAAGACAAAGACAAGACAAAGACAAGACAAAGACAAGACAAAGACAAGACAAAGACAAGACAAAGACAAGACAAAGACAAGACAAAGACAAGACAAAGACAAGACAAAGACAAGACAAAGACAAGACAAAGACAAGACAAAGACAAGACAAAGACAAGACAAAGACAAGACAAAGACAAGACAAAGACAAGACAAAGACAAGACAAAGACAAGACAAAGACAAGACAAAGACAAGACAAAGACAAGACAAAGACAAGACAAAGACAAGACAAAGACAAGACAAAGACAAGACAAAGACAAGACAAAGACAAGACAAAGACAAGACAAAGACAAGACAAAGACAAGACAAAGACAAGACAAAGACAAGACAAAGACAAGACAAAGACAAGACAAAGACAAGACAAAGACAAGACAAAGACAAGACAAAGACAAGACAAAGACAAGACAAAGACAAGACAAAGACAAGACAAAGACAAGACAAAGACAAGACAAAGACAAGACAAAGACAAGACAAAGACAAGACAAAGACAAGACAAAGACAAGACAAAGACAAGACAAAGACAAGACAAAGACAAGACAAAGACAAGACAAAGACAAGACAAAGACAAGACAAAGACAAGACAAAGACAAGACAAAGACAAGACAAAGACAAGACAAAGACAAGACAAAGACAGACAAAGACAAGACAAAGACAAGACAAAGACAAGACAAAGACAAGACAAAGACAAGACAAAGACAAGACAAAGACAAGACAAAGACAAGACAAAGACAAGACAAAGACAAGACAAAGACAAGACAAAGACAAGACAAAGACAAGACAAAGACAAGACAAAGACAAGACAAAGACAAGACAAAGACAAGACAAAGACAAGACAAAGACAAGACAAAGACAAGACAAAGACAAGACAAAGACAAGACAAAGACAAGACAAAGACAAGACAAAGACAAGACAAAGACAAGACAAAGACAAGACAAAGACAAGACAAAGACAAGACAAAGACAAGACAAAGACAAGACAAAGACAAGACAAAGACAAGACAAAGACAAAGACAAAGACAAGACAAAGACAAGACAAAGACAAGACAAAGACAAGACAAAGACAAGACAAAGACAAGACAAAGACAAGACAAAGACAAGACAAAGACAAGACAAAGACAAGACAAAGACAAGACAAAGACAAGACAAAGACAAGACAAAGACAAGACAAAGACAAGACAAAGACAAGACAAAGACAAGACAAGACAAAGACAAGACAAAGACAAGACAAAGACAAGACAAAGACAAGACAAAGACAAGACAAAGACAAGACAAAGACAAGACAAAGACAAGACAAAGACAAGACAAAGACAAGACAAAGACAAGACAAAGACAAGACAAAGACAAGACAAAGACAAGACAAAGACAAGACAAAGACAAGACAAAGACAAGACAAAGACAAGACAAAGACAAGACAAAGACAAGACAAAGACAAGACAAAGACAAGACAAAGACAAGACAAAGACAAGACAAAGACAAGACAAGACAAGACAAAGACAAGACAAAGACAAGACAAAGACAAGACAAGACAAGACAAAGACAAGACAAAGACAAGACAAAGACAAGACAAAGACAAGACAAAGACAAGACAAAGACAAGACAAAGACAAGACAAAGACAAGACAAAGACAAGACAAAGACAAGACAAAGACAAGACAAAGACAAGACAAAGACAAGACAAAGACAAGACAAAGACAAGACAAAGACAAGACAAAGACAAGACAAAGACAAGACAAAGACAAGACAAAGACAAGACAAAGACAAGACAAAGACAAGACAAAGACAAGACAAAGACAAGACAAAGACAAGACAAAGACAAGACAAAGACAAGACAAAGACAAGACAAAGACAAGACAAAGACAAGACAAAGACAAGACAAAGACAAGACAAAGACAAGACAAAGACAAGACAAAGACAAGACAAAGACAAGACAAAGACAAGACAAAGACAAGACAAAGACAAGACAAAGACAAGACAAAGACAAGACAAAGACAAGACAAAGACAAGACAAAGACAAGACAAAGACAAGACAAAGACAAGACAAAGACAAGACAAAGACAAGACAAAGACAAGACAAAGACAAGACAAAGACAAGACAAAGACAAGACAAAGACAAGACAAAGACAAGACAAAGACAAGACAAAGACAAGACAAAGACAAGACAAAGACAAGACAAAGACAAGACAAAGACAAGACAAAGACAAGACAAAGACAAGACAAAGACAAGACAAAGACAAGACAAAGACAAGACAAAGACAAGACAAAGACAAGACAAAGACAAGACAAAGACAAGACAAAGACAAGACAAAGACAAGACAAAGACAAGACAAAGACAAGACAAAGACAAGACAAAGACAAGACAAAGACAAGACAAAGACAAGACAAAGACAAGACAAAGACAAGACAAAGACAAGACAAAGACAAGACAAAGACAAGACAAAGACAAGACAAAGACAAGACAAAGACAAGACAAAGACAAGACAAAGACAAGACAAAGACAAGACAAAGACAAGACAAAGACAAGACAAAGACAAGACAAAGACAAGACAAAGACAAGACAAAGACAAGACAAAGACAAGACAAAGACAAGACAAAGACAAGACAAAGACAAGACAAAGACAAGACAAAGACAAGACAAAGACAAGACAAAGACAAGACAAAGACAAGACAAAGACAAGACAAAGACAAGACAAAGACAAGACAAAGACAAGACAAAGACAAGACAAAGACAAGACAAAGACAAGACAAAGACAAGACAAAGACAAGACAAAGACAAGACAAGACAGACAAGACAAGACAAAGACAAGACAAAGACAAGACAAAGACAAGACAAAGACAAGACAAAGACAAGACAAAGACAAGACAAAGACAAGACAAAGACAAGACAAGACAAAGACAAGACAAAGACAAGACAAAGACAAGACAAAGACAAGACAAAGACAAGACAAAGACAAGACAAAGACAAGACAAAGACAAGACAAAGACAAGACAAAGACAAGACAAAGACAAGACAAAGACAAGACAAAGACAAGACAAAGACAAGACAAAGACAAGACAAAGACAAGACAAAGACAAGACAAAGACAAGACAAAGACAAGACAAAGACAAGACAAAGACAAGACAAAGACAAGACAAAGACAAGACAAAGACAAGACAAAGACAAGACAAAGACAAGACAAAGACAAGACAAAGACAAGACAAAGACAAGACAAAGACAAGACAAAGACAAGACAAAGACAAGACAAAGACAAGACAAAGACAAGACAAAGACAAGACAAAGACAAGACAAAGACAAGACAAAGACAAGACAAAGACAAGACAAAGACAAGACAAAGACAAGACAAAGACAAGACAAAGACAAGACAAAGACAAGACAAAGACAAGACAAAGACAAGACAAAGACAGACAAAGACAAGACAAAGACAAGACAAAGACAAGACAAAGACAAGACAAAGACAAGACAAAGACAAGACAAAGACAAGACAAAGACAAGACAAAGACAAGACAAAGACAAGACAAAGACAAGACAAAGACAAGACAAAGACAAGACAAAGACAAGACAAAGACAAGACAAAGACAAGACAAAGACAAGACAAAGACAAGACAAAGACAAGACAAAGACAAGACAAAGACAAGACAAAGACAAGACAAAGACAAGACAAAGACAAGACAAAGACAAGACAAAGACAAGACAAAGACAAGACAAAGACAAGACAAAGACAAGACAAAGACAAGACAAAGACAAGACAAAGACAAGACAAAGACAAGACAAAGACAAGACAAAGACAAGACAAAGACAAGACAAAGACAAGACAAAGACAAGACAAAGACAAGACAAAGACAAGACAAAGACAAGACAAAGACAAGACAAAGACAAGACAAAGACAAGACAAAGACAAGACAAAGACAAGACAAAGACAAGACAAAGACAAGACAAAGACAAGACAAAGACAAGACAAAGACAAGACAAAGACAAGACAAAGACAAGACAAAGACAAGACAAAGACAAGACAAAGACAAGACAAAGACAAGACAAAGACAAGACAAAGACAAGACAAAGACAAGACAAAGACAAGACAAAGACAAGACAAAGACAAGACAAAGACAAGACAAAGACAAGACAAAGACAAGACAAAGACAAGACAAAGACAAGACAAAGACAAGACAAAGACAAGACAAGACAAGACAAAGACAAGACAAAGACAAGACAAAGACAAGACAAAGACAAGACAAAGACAAGACAAAGACAAGACAAAGACAAGACAAAGACAAGACAAAGACAAGACAAAGACAAGACAAAGACAAGACAAAGACAAGACAAAGACAAGACAAAGACAAGACAAAGACAAGACAAAGACAAGACAAAGACAAGACAAAGACAAGACAAAGACAAGACAAAGACAAGACAAAGACAAGACAAAGACAAGACAAAGACAAGACAAAGACAAGACAAAGACAAGACAAAGACAAGACAAAGACAAGACAAAGACAAGACAAAGACAAGACAAAGACAAGACAAAGACAAGACAAAGACAAGACAAAGACAAGACAAAGACAAGACAAAGACAAGACAAAGACAAGACAAAGACAAGACAAAGACAAGACAAAGACAAGACAAAGACAAGACAAAGACAAGACAAGACAAGACAAGACAAAGACAAGACAAAGACAAGACAAAGACAAGACAAAGACAAGACAAAGACAAGACAAAGACAAGACAAAGACAAGACAAAGACAAGACAAAGACAAGACAAAGACAAGACAAAGACAAGACAAAGACAAGACAAAGACAAGACAAAGACAAGACAAAGACAAGACAAAGACAAGACAAAGACAAGACAAAGACAAGACAAAGACAAGACAAAGACAAGACAAAGACAAGACAAAGACAAGACAAAGACAAGACAAAGACAAGACAAAGACAAGACAAAGACAAGACAAAGACAAGACAAAGACAAGACAAAGACAAGACAAAGACAAGACAAAGACAAGACAAAGACAAGACAAAGACAAGACAAAGACAAGACAAAGACAAGACAAAGACAAGACAAAGACAAGACAAAGACAAGACAAAGACAAGACAAAGACAAGACAAAGACAAGACAAAGACAAGACAAAGACAAGACAAAGACAAGACAAAGACAAGACAAAGACAAGACAAAGACAAGACAAAGACAAGACAAAGACAAGACAAAGACAAGACAAAGACAAGACAAAGACAAGACAAAGACAAGACAAAGACAAGACAAAGACAAGACAAAGACAAGACAAAGACAAGACAAAGACAAGACAAAGACAAGACAAAGACAAGACAAAGACAAGACAAAGACAAGACAAAGACAAGACAAAGACAAGACAAAGACAAGACAAAGACAAGACAAAGACAAGACAAAGACAAGACAAAGACAAGACAAAGACAAGACAAAGACAAGACAAAGACAAGACAAAGACAAGACAAAGACAAGACAAAGACAAGACAAAGACAAGACAAAGACAAGACAAAGACAAGACAAAGACAAGACAAAGACAAGACAAAGACAAGACAAAGACAAGACAAAGACAAGACAAAGACAAGACAAAGACAAGACAAAGACAAGACAAAGACAAGACAAAGACAAGACAAAGACAAGACAAAGACAAGACAAAGACAAGACAAAGACAAGACAAAGACAAGACAAAGACAAGACAAAGACAAGACAAAGACAAGACAAAGACAAGACAAAGACAAGACAAAGACAAGACAAAGACAAGACAAAGACAAGACAAAGACAAGACAAAGACAAGACAAAGACAAGACAAAGACAAGACAAAGACAAGACAAAGACAAGACAAAGACAAGACAAAGACAAGACAAAGACAAGACAAAGACAAGACAAAGACAAGACAAAGACAAGACAAAGACAAGACAAAGACAAGACAAAGACAAGACAAAGACAAGACAAAGACAAGACAAAGACAAGACAAAGACAAGACAAAGACAAGACAAAGACAAGACAAAGACAAGACAAAGACAAGACAAAGACAAGACAAAGACAAGACAAAGACAAGACAAAGACAAGACAAAGACAAGACAAAGACAAGACAAAGACAAGACAAAGACAAGACAAAGACAAGACAAAGACAAGACAAAGACAAGACAAAGACAAGACAAAGACAAGACAAAGACAAGACAAAGACAAGACAAAGACAAGACAAAGACAAGACAAAGACAAGACAAAGACAAGACAAAGACAAGACAAAGACAAGACAAAGACAAGACAAAGACAAGACAAAGACAAGACAAAGACAAGACAAAGACAAGACAAAGACAAGACAAAGACAAGACAAAGACAAGACAAAGACAAGACAAAGACAAGACAAAGACAAGACAAAGACAAGACAAAGACAAGACAAAGACAAGACAAAGACAAGACAAAGACAAGACAAAGACAAGACAAAGACAAGACAAAGACAAGACAAAGACAAGACAAAGACAAGACAAAGACAAGACAAAGACAAGACAAAGACAAGACAAAGACAAGACAAAGACAAGACAAAGACAAGACAAAGACAAGACAAAGACAAGACAAAGACAAGACAAAGACAAGACAAAGACAAGACAAAGACAAGACAAAGACAAGACAAAGACAAGACAAAGACAAGACAAAGACAAGACAAAGACAAGACAAAGACAAGACAAAGACAAGACAAAGACAAGACAAAGACAAGACAAAGACAAGACAAAGACAAGACAAAGACAAGACAAAGACAAGACAAAGACAAGACAAAGACAAGACAAAAGACAAGACAAAGACAAGACAAAGACAAGACAAAGACAAGACAAAGACAAGACAAAGACAAGACAAAGACAAGACAAAGACAAGACAAAGACAAGACAAAGACAAGACAAAGACAAGACAAAGACAAGACAAAGACAAGACAAAGACAAGACAAAGACAAGACAAAGACAAGACAAAGACAAGACAAAGACAAGACAAAGACAAGACAAAGACAAGACAAAGACAAGACAAAGACAAGACAAAGACAAGACAAAGACAAGACAAAGACAAGACAAAGACAAGACAAAGACAAGACAAAGACAAGACAAAGACAAGACAAAGACAAGACAAAGACAAGACAAAGACAAGACAAAGACAAGACAAAGACAAGACAAAGACAAGACAAAGACAAGACAAAGACAAGACAAAGACAAGACAAAGACAAGACAAAGACAAGACAAAGACAAGACAAAGACAAGACAAAGACAAGACAAAGACAAGACAAAGACAAGACAAAGACAAGACAAAGACAAGACAAAGACAAGACAAAGACAAGACAAAGACAAGACAAAGACAAGACAAAGACAAGACAAAGACAAGACAAAGACAAGACAAAGACAAGACAAAGACAAGACAAAGACAAGACAAAGACAAGACAAAGACAAGACAAAGACAAGACAAAGACAAGACAAAGACAAGACAAAGACAAGACAAAGACAAGACAAAGACAAGACAAAGACAAGACAAAGACAAGACAAAGACAAGACAAAGACAAGACAAAGACAAGACAAAGACAAGACAAGACAAGACAAGACAAAGACAAGACAAAGACAAGACAAAGACAAGACAAAGACAAGACAAAGACAAGACAAAGACAAAGACAAGACAAAGACAAGACAAAGACAAGACAAAGACAAGACAAAGACAAGACAAAGACAAGACAAAGACAAGACAAAGACAAGACAAAGACAAGACAAAGACAAGACAAAGACAAGACAAAGACAAGACAAAGACAAGACAAAGACAAGACAAAGACAAGACAAAGACAAGACAAAGACAAGACAAAGACAAGACAAAGACAAAGACAAAGACAAGACAAAGACAAGACAAAGACAAGACAAAGACAAGACAAAGACAAGACAAAGACAAGACAAAGACAAGACAAAGACAAGACAAAGACAAGACAAAGACAAGACAAAGACAAGACAAAGACAAGACAAAGACAAGACAAAGACAAGACAAAGACAAGACAAAGACAAGACAAAGACAAGACAAAGACAAGACAAAGACAAGACAAAGACAAGACAAAGACAAGACAAAGACAAGACAAAGACAAGACAAAGACAAGACAAAGACAAGACAAAGACAAGACAAAGACAAGACAAAGACAAGACAAAGACAAGACAAAGACAAGACAAAGACAAGACAAAGACAAGACAAAGACAAGACAAAGACAAGACAAAGACAAGACAAAGACAAGACAAAGACAAGACAAAGACAAGACAAGACAAGACAAAGACAAGACAAAGACAAGACAAAGACAAGACAAAGACAAGACAAAGACAAGACAAAGACAAGACAAAGACAAGACAAAGACAAGACAAAGACAAGACAAAGACAAGACAAAGACAAGACAAAGACAAGACAAAGACAAGACAAAGACAAGACAAAGACAAGACAAAGACAAGACAAAGACAAGACAAAGACAAGACAAAGACAAGACAAAGACAAGACAAAGACAAGACAAAGACAAGACAAAGACAAGACAAAGACAAGACAAAGACAAAGACAAGACAAAGACAAGACAAAA
>NW_026683544.1:0-37524 GCF_030247195.1 Topomyia yanbarensis | reverse complement strand
CTACGATCACGCAACTTTAAATTTGAAACTGTTCGATGTTTTACATATGGCACAAGTACCTCCAAAGTCATTGAAAAGAACTTTTGGAAAATCAAGATTGAACGTGAAATCTAAAGAGCTAAAATTGGCGTAAAGTCACCCCCACAAGGGGGCTACCTTACGCCAAATTTTTTTTTCACGAAATCATGTTAACTCCTTGATTTATTGTTATGGATTATGCTCGTTATTTATGTGTGAAAGTAAATGAATGTAGTGCTCGTAAAAATAAAAGAGTGTGTTCAAAAACTGCGTACCACGCATCCAATAACCTTGTTAAGTCCTACAATGAAAAAAGCAAGCCGCGAAAAAAAAAGCTCTACATGATATACTTGATATTGATGATATTGAGCCTTAAGAATTAGACCACTTTGTTTTAGTATTTTTCTAAAAGTAGTTTTAATTGTGTTACGGAGTGCAAAGGCTTTTCCAACAGAAACGTTTTAATGGTCAGGTCAGTTCATCCATCTTTTATGACATATCCATTTATAATATGACGAATTTCGCGCCAACTCGAACAAATGTTGGCAGCACCCTCTCAGATTTCAATGAAACTTAACAGAATACATGAGAAATTTGTCACAAAAGCCACTTTGCATATTTTGTTTTTCCAAAAATGATCTAGACAAGCTTTTGAGAGGGTCAAACTTTTTTAACTAATTTTTTTTCAAATGGCTAGTGTCTAAAAATGATAAATCCTTCAAAAAATGTTGTAGGAGTTATTTTCGCAAAATTAGTCATTAGTCGGGCACTTTCAAGAAAAAAAAGTTATTTGAAACAAACTTTTCCTTGTCTAAACTGATTTTTTTAGTGTATTTTTATCGAAAACTAAACCAATGAAAGTCATAATCATCTCAGAATCCAATAAAACTCAGTTTGTCAAAAGATATTGTCCAATTTAGCAATTAAGGGTGTCTATACGCGATTAAAGAGTTTTTAAACTATATGGGGTTGGCTCGATCGGTAGTTACCGAAGAAGCTGGTTTCATTCCAGTAAAGCACATTCAGAATTTAAGCTGGCTTGAGGTTTCTGTCAGAATTTTGAAGCAAATAAAACAACCGATCGCGGCTCATTGCTTCATTTAAAACTGATTGTGGCTGGTTTGACTAGGATTTAGTAGTATTTACAGGTATGTTCCGTTGGGATCATTTTAGATGTTTTGATGCATTTTTTTTCAAATTTACCCTTTAATCGTTATAACACCTCGTACACTATTTTTGAACTTTATAACCTTGAATGTCATGTGCGTCATGATATCCAAAGCCATTGTTTAATATTGTGATTGTAGTTGAAAACTGGAAAATCCAACCAGACACAATCGTATTTTCTTTTGTTTTTAGCAATGGAACACACTACTCCCGACACGTCGTGAATTAGCATTGAACAAAAGAGAAAAAAATTGTCGCTGATAGGATTTTCCAGTTTTCAACTGTAACGATAATATTTTAACAGCACAAAAGATAGACAGATTAATAAATAGGGGAATCGGGGGCAAGTCCGACACCGTGGGTAAGCCCGACACCCCATAACTTTTCCCAGATATCAAATTTTAAATCATACAATAATAAAAGGATATCATTAGTACGATTATTTTGAGTATTTCGAGACAGTTATAAGTCATATAGATTCATCCAACGTCACAAAATAAACAAAATATGCGAAAGCAAAGTTGATGCGCACTTGGATGTTCTTTTTAGTTGAAACATTTTAAGGTTTTAACAGCACAAAAGCTTTGAAAATTACCAGTATTTTGCCGCACATTCTAATCTATTCTGCCGGATTGTTGATCAACAGAGTCCGAAAAATCATAACACGAACCGGATAGCTCACTACAAAAGGGTATGTTACTTCTAAGTGAATGAATCTTAGTAACAGGGGATATATTCTTCTTGCAGAACTGATCTTACTTCTTAGAATGGCTTCACAAGCGGTAATAAAGCTAACCAACCAAGTGTTGTTGTGAATAACACACATTTGTATGCTTTTCCTCCTGCTACGCGATGATATTCCAGAAAGCATGCATTTGCATCACACATACTCATATACACATAATTACACTTTATCACACATACACAACACATTTTTAATGAAAAAATTGGACAAAAAGAAAGCTAACAAGGGTGTCGCTCTTGCACTTCGGGGTGTCGGTCTTACCCGCAGCGTTTTTAAAATGTTATTTTTCTCCTTTTGGCAACCAATAAGGCCATTACAAATATTTTTTAAAAATTATGTCACCCCCCCCCCCCCTTCAAAATCGCTGAAAAAAATCAGGGGGCAAATAATTTTTTTTTAAATATTCAAAATTCAAAAATTTTTCACGTTTTATATAACAACAATAACTTCCATAGAGTTTTGCTTTTCGTAACTGAAAACTATTATGGTAGTTTTAGAAATTACCATCCCATCATCAAATGAAACGTTTGCTGGTCGCGGAAGGAAGGACCCATCTGTGTATTATCAAACAAACATCTCATGGAAAGGCTAATACAGACCGACTTCTGAATCGATTCCATTTTAAACGCCACAGTCGATAGAGACATAATCGATCGTTGCATTCGAAAATAATTTAGATAAAGAAACAACCTGAATTCAAATCAGACTCCTGGCGATTTATATGTGGTTCAATATTCAATATACATGAGCTTTAGCGAAAGGTTTTTGACATTTAAAGATTTCATATGGGATCGTAGTTTTCATACCGTATTTCCGCAGCCATATGTGCGATTCTTATGAACTTGATCAGATCAAAATCTGCTACCAAACCTTCCATTTAAGGCTAAGCTTGTGAAAATCGAATAAGCCGTTTTCCAAGAAGCCGAAGAGACATTAATTCTGAAATATTCCAAGAACCAGAAACATGCGAAATTTTCGAGATAGACGCTGGAATCAAAAGAACTTTGTCTGGCCATCAGCGATCAAGAATGCTCTAGCAAAGCTAAATATAGATCTTACAAATAATGGTATCATCGGCACTTACCGCAGGAAGAACCGGGAATCCATTATCGATGTCAATTTTTGTAGCCTTGGAGTAACCGGAAAGATGGACTGAAAAGTGTGCGAGGATATATCCACAGCGACCACCAAGCGATCTGGTACAGCATTGATAACAGGACTATGAACTACACATGAATATGAATATGTGGGAGATATATAAACGAGTGAAGATGGAAAACAGCGATTTTTCACATGAACGTGTCCGTCGAAGAACTTGAATTTGAGGGTATCCTCTTCAACCTAAATGCGAACGAGTTCACGGCACTACTAACAAAGGCGTGTAATGCGACCATACCAAGAGATGGGAAACTGAGAAACGGTCGCCGGGTGCAATACGATTATCGATTTACGTATAAGTTGCCTCCGAGCTTGGAGAAGAAGTCGGAGATCACTTCGGTTTCTCATCTCGCTCAGTTCAGAAGCTAGAAATCGCTCCGCTGCAATAGCAGGGCAAGTAATCAAATTTACCCGCGCGACGCTTAGCAAAAATTGATTCCTTCTGCCTAGTGTGTGATACGTGAACAAACAATGAGTGACAATGCCAAGCAAAAGTATATCACGATGCGGGCAAACTGTGTTGCTGTTGACTACACGAAATATCCGGTAATACCATCAATTCATGAAGGGGAGCAAATGTTGAAGGTGAACTTGAAGTTCAACGTAGCTTGCGGTACTTTATGCGGTGCAATTCCACCATTTACGTCATGCGGTACTGAATATGTTAAAAAATATTAGTCAAGCAGAATCATTCGCTTCCCAGAACAACATGAAACACGTCATCGAATGTAATGACATTTTATACAGTATCCCAATGTATATAAATGTTGACATGACCTGGCACCACGTGTTAAGGAAGATAGTTGGAGGAACTTCTTCCCAAGACGCCGCAACGGAGTTCGTGTGGTGAGAATGCGTCCGACAAAACCTATTCCCTCTTACTTGACTTTCACATGCAAATCACCTCATGGTGTTGAATATTCTCAACGAACACTAGTCACGCACCCAGGACAGATTCCTACCTGTCAATGTTGTGATCATCCGCTACACCACGGGAAACCTTGCGCAGAGACTGCTAAAGAAATTCCACCTGATACGACCAAAGCCGGTATACAATCATCGTATGTTAAACCACAACCAGTTGGTAAACCAACGACTGCAGACCGGGCATTCACAACCACCAGCTCAACAACGATCGGTCCCAGTACCACTAAACTAACTGCCATTACCAACATCGAAGTAACAACGATTACAGTAAATGTTTCTAAACCAACAACCAACACCACCAATAAGGAATCTAATACCGATGAAGAAGGATTGACAATAGCGACCCGTAAGCACAAACAACAAATAAGAACATCCGACGATGAGCAAGATGAATGCAGTACCGATGATGACATGGACGTAAACGAAAACGCAAGAGAAGACGGACCAAATGACCCCCAAGGTGCGCTCCACGGCTCAGTTGTGCTAACGCATTGAGCCGTGTCAAATATATTTAAAATTAAAAAGAATTCAGAAAGCTCGAGGGAAGCGAGCTGCAAGAACCGCTCTCAACAAAGCAGTCAAGCTGTACAAGAAAGCCTTGCCACAAAGCCAACGCGAATTTCCTTAGGAGAGACCTACAAAGTTGGCATAACAAAGATAAAAGGCTCAGCTGCACCACCTGAAAGGTGCCCGGAAAAGATGGAGGTCATCATCGAAAGGTTTTCCCCACAACATGAATCTATTTTCGCCGTACAGTGAGGAGGATGATCACAAAGATGAAGATCGATTTACCAACAAACAGCTTATCGAGATGGCGAAAGCCATAAAAGTGGAGCGATACATGAGAGCCCGGATATGTTCAAAACGATCCGATAATTGGAAGCGACAAAAGCTGATGTTGCTTCCGATGCCGGGACAACATGGAAATCTTTCAGCGTAGTTAATATATCCCTGGTAATGTTAGAGAGATTAAGTAATCCTGAACAAGCTAACGAAGTACGCGGACCGTGAGAACGGCATCTCATGTAATTCGGCTTCCTTATAGGCAGGTCTACAGTGAAATCCATCCAAACGGTTGTGGGGACTGTGGAGACAGCAGAGATAAGGATATCGTTTTGGCGTGGTGGTTCCCTTAGGCGTGAAGAATGCTTCAATAGTACTAGCTGGGAAGCAATCGCCCATTCGCTGTACAGTATGAGTAACTCTGCAGGATATTATAGTGCTACTTTCAGTACCGAACACTGATCTACGAGACAGACAAGGGGGAATCACAACTACAACTGACGTTCCTCGACTCGAACGCAGTGTACGATGGAGTATTGAAGCTGAACCTTCCCAGAGACATAACGATTTTCGGCTTCACGGATGATGTGGTGTTCCAAGTAATCGGACAATCGCTAGAAGAGGAGACACTCGACACGGAGACGATTGCCCATCATAAAACAGAGTTGATGATGACTAGCAGCCGAAAGACAGCGCGGTCGGAAAATATATCATCGATTTGAACTTTTAAAGTTACGATGATTATGTAAGGGGAAGGCTGTGAGAGCAACCACAGCTTTGCTTGAGGCGGCAGTGTACTGGGCACCACGAACCAGCGGAAATCGCTGGACCGAAGCATGTGGGCAGACTAGTTTCACCGTCAGGAACAAGATCGAGTAGGTCGAGTGAAGCACCAGCGGTGGGTCGTCGAGTTTTCAACGAACCGGAAGCAGCGAACCAGAAGCTACGCTCCATCCGGTATCGCCGAATTGTCCTCGCCAAGTACTGGTTGGCCCTTTGAGTAGGATTTATGGACTATGCGAGTAGATTGCGACAAAACTGGGAGCTAAATGACTCGCGCAACAGGCATCGGTATCGGGAGAACTTCCGACGAGGAATTGAGATAGCTCGCGAAAACAGGAACTAAATGGTTCACAGAAACGGGAGCCAAATGGCTAACGGAAGTTCGCCACTGCGATTAGCTGGATATGTGTTCGGAGCTAAACCGCTCTAATGTATCATTTTGTCTTAAGACTGAATCAGCCTCCCTACGATATAACGCTTCGATGCAGTCTCGTGGAACAAAAGGAAGGAAGAAAAGTGAGGACTGTTAGTAGTGGTTAGGCACAAAAGTGAGTCCCACCTAGGGCCAATGCAGTTTTGAAGCTATTTAAGCATATTATAAAACATACAGACGTTTTCAGATATCGACGAACTGAATCTAGTGGTATATGACGGGTGTAGCTTAAAAAGTCGAGTTCAGAGTGATTGCACAGTCTTCCTTATATGAAAAAGGCAAAAAATGAACTGATGATTGCTATAAATTTCATAAATCCGTACGACTATCAAATGAGTTTCTCTGATGTGGCTACCTACTGCGCAACAAGATGGAGAAACATGCAAAGATTTCGAAGATGTACACGGAACCGAGCCGAATTACTATCATGTACCAAGCAAACAAATCTACAAGTCTTCAAGCACAAGCGATAAACCAAAGCTGATGTTTCCACTAGAGTTCGAAAAAGTATAGTATGCACAGGATGTACGTTCGCCAGGCTACTGTATACGAAATACGCAATAGAAAAAAATATCAGAGAAAACCATATCTGAGATGAATAATTACATTGACGCACACTTTACCTTTGGATTCATTCCAGAATGTTTTCCAAAAGTGAAATGTTGCAATCCTGTTTCTGTACATTGTTATCGAGCATGTTCACCTTTGACCCATTTTCATACCTTGTGTGTACAGTCGGTCCATGTGCCGCCACAACGGAACGAAACCTATTCAAGCAACCAAAAGTTAATACCTTAATGTACTCTTAAATGTTTACATTAAGTTCTTAGAGAACTTTCAAGCTTTTATTGGGATTTTAGAAATTGCACTGTTCGGAAAATTATTTAAAACGAAAACTTTAGCATCCCTTTCCTATGTGAACTTTTGATTGATTCAGTAATGTTTGCTTGAATTTTTCTAGTAAAACAAATAGCTCAACCTCGAAATCACCCTGCGGAAACGTCCACGAGAACAATCGAAAGAAAATGTAAAAAGAAAAAAAAATTGTGTTTATTAAAATAAATATTTATTTTTTGTTTGCCCCCCATAATTTTTAAAAAAGATTTGTAATGGCCTAATTTTTAATGAATCCAATTTTTTGAAACACTGAAAAAATTATATCTAGTTAAGAACCATCTAAACAAGGATTATGCACAGAATATACAATTTTTGGAGCTTCGTGGTATTTTAGAAAAATGATTGCGCTTAGGGTGTCGGACTTGCCCCCGGTTTCCCTACTGAAATAGTAAAAAGTACTTCAACATGATACAGAAGAAATAAAGTCAGTAACTTGTAGGTCACGCTAGCCGTTAAACGATGGGCTTGCGTATGTAAAAATTAAAAATCCTGCATGTTGAGCTATTTTACCTTTGCACTTCTACCCATATATTACCTCTACAAAGGATAGAGAACAGATTGAACGATTCAATGATTGGATATGATGATTGAATCAAGATTAGACTCATCGAGTGGCTCGCAAACCAAAACAATAGGCGTGTTTCGAAATTCAACATTGCTCAACAATTGGTCATCGATGACCAAATTGTTGAGTTAAACATGGCTGCCGCGATTTTTTTCGGTGAGCAAAAGAGAAAGTTTTGCTCTGTTGTGATACAAAACTTCGGATGCAACATTGCACGTTGGAGAGCTGCGACACCCATTCCCCTCTCGCTGCTGAGCAGCAAAGAGAAACTAAAATAAGCTGGTACCAGTGATGCCACATTTTATATTATTTACCGAGAATAAAAAAATCGCACTACTTTTTCAGAAAATTTGTACCGAAATTTACAGCAATAAGTTAATGCAAACGTTTTGCTAGTTGAATAATATTTGGTTAATTTGGGTGTTTTATACATCAACCTTTCCAATCTCGCTTTATTTTTCCGTCAATAATAAATAAAAAAACACTGAGTTCTTAGTGCAAAAATCATTTGTTCTATTGTTAAGGTTTCAATAATAAGTTCATTCGCCAGCAAATCATTTGTTTGGAGTAGTCAAATTACAAAATATATTTGTATTACACACCAAAGAAAAACAGTTTCCGTAAATTTATATATCCTATATAAACATTCTTAATATTACTAGGTATTAGAAATGTCAAATAAAACTATTGCTTTACCATTTTATCTCCAAAAATATGTACCATGCTGTAGTTTCCTTAGACATCATTTTAATCTGTACCTATACAATTCAAAGAATCTGCAGCTTTATAGAAACATCTGTACTTTTGGTATCACTGCGCAGTACGCATACAGATCTGTCAATCGCGCTTCTCATTCGTTCTTGAAATGATGGTGGGGGCATGCAGTCGGCCGAAATAAATTCCCATTCTCACAACATGTGGTCGGCACCCAGGATGCTATCTCTTTCGCTTCTTTTACCTGTTGTATAAGCTTCTTTCAAGAATGCGTATACCACCGTCAACGAAGTTTTGTCGTCAGTGTGCTCTTGGGCTCGCATCTGGTAGGATGGTTGTTAATTGATGCGCGCAGTTGTATGATAAATAGAGCATTCAAGTTTTCATTGCGCTCAAATACAGTTTTTCACTATTCTCGGGTTATTTTTGCTATTATCAGTTTCTCGGTGATGGTTTGGCCGATTATCACAAATGCCTCAAATTAAAGGCATGTTTTCCTGCTACAAAATTTCGTACGGATCCGTTGTATGGTTCCGGAAATATAAACTGTTAATCGTCCGGTCACATGAAATTCCCATAGAAGAAGGAACTAAAAAATTCTAAGAAATCGAATTTGAATTTGGGATGACAAATATCTTTAAAATGCATGAAACATCGAGATTTTAACCAAACCATTTTTGGTGTTTAGATCATATGGGCATCCTTCCTATACATTATGCGAACATTATCCTGTTTCTCCTACCAGCTGATCAAGACGACCAAACTCAAACCGCTGATTACTGGTTCAAGTTATCGATTTGATCGGTCTTTTCTTTTACAAAATTTTAGAACTCGAATATTGATTTCTTGTATATAGTTGTCATGTCATGTATAACGAAAATGTATTACACTCAGGGTTTTTTTACGCGGGGGTTACGTACCGCGTTAATTCGAAAATCCTCGTAAAAAACCGCGTTAATTCTTAGAATATTAGAATATATTTAGACTTAGAATATTTTTAAAAGTTTTTTTTTGCACGGATTTCGCAATTATCTCGTTTTTTACAAAAATATGCCTAGTCCTTTTGAATGCAACAGACTTAGAAGATTTTCGGAAAGATGGAAGAGACGGGTCTGGACTCCTTATGTCCCGCACCTCAACAATATGGGTCTTTTCTGAATGGTCTTGACGAGTAGGTGCCAGAAATTGATTTTTGGTGTCATTTTGAAATCCAAGATGGCGACTTCCGGTTTAGCGAAATTCTCTACAACCCATGCAATATGGGTATTGTCGGAATAGTCTTGACGAATAGGTGCCAGAAATGTGTGTTTGACGGCATTTTGAAATCCAAAATGGCGACTTCCGGTTTGGCGAAATTCGTTATAACCCAATAAATATGTGTATTTTCGGAATGGTCTTGAAGAGTAGGTGCCAGAAATTGATATTTGACGCTATTTTGAAATCCAAGATGGCAACTTCCGGTTTAGCGAAATTCGCTGTAACCCAATCAATATAGGTATTTTCGGAATGGTGTTAACGACTAGGTGCCAGGAATAAATAAATAAATAAATCAGCTTCTTCAGCCCAAGGTTGTCCATGAAAAATTGATTTTGGAAGCCATTTTGAAATCCAAGATGGTGATTTCCGGCTTAGCGAGATTCTCTACAACTTAACCAATATGAATATTTTCGGAATGGTTTTTGACGAGCAGGAGACAAATGTCGAGTTTGACGACATTTTGAAATTCTAGATGGCGACTTCCGGTTAACCGAAATTCCTGAATGGAAAATCTGGGCGATCATCCAAAACATCCTCGAATAAAAGATCTAATCATAAACCAGCGAAATGTAAAATATTTTTATGTGTGCATCCTGAAGAGTGCGGTGAGAATGGAAATGAGAGAAGAAAGAGATGTATGTAATGTG
The DNA here is from genome assembly GCF_030247195.1 of Topomyia yanbarensis. Classification (NCBI taxonomy): domain Eukaryota; kingdom Metazoa; phylum Arthropoda; class Insecta; order Diptera; family Culicidae; genus Topomyia; species Topomyia yanbarensis. The sequence continues at coordinate 27,430 of NW_026683544.1, read as the reverse complement.
AGTTGGGGGTTTTAATTGATTCAAATTAAACATATTGCTAAAACTCAAGTAAATTCAACTGCCTAATTAAAGCTATTTGTACATCCCATACTGATTATGTTATAGCGAATTTCGCTAAACCGGAAGTCGCTATCTTAGATTTAAAAATGGCGTCAATATCAATTTCTGGTACCTACTTCAAGACCATTCCGAAAATATCCATATTGTTGAGGTGCGGGCCATAAGGAATCTTCCAGACCCGCGTCTTTCAGGTTTCTGAAAATCTTCTAAGTCTTTTGCATTCAAAAGGACTCAGAATATTTTTTTGAAAAAAACCGTGTTAATTTCGAAATCCACGCAAAAAATAAACTGCTAAAAAAGTTCTTTGCATTTCAAAGGACAGATTTTTTTTTCAGAGAAACATTAAAAAAAGGAAATTTATTCATTTCAACTACCATCAAAGGCATTTTCAACATCATTCTTCATTAGATGCACGATATATGTACCTATGTGAAAAACTGGTGCGAGTATTACGTACTACTATTGCACTGGCGGATCGCATTCATTGCAATTGAGTGAGTTTCAGGCAACCTATATTTTAACTAAAGATTAGGACAAATCAGACTTAAGTCCACGCTGGCACGTAGCCAGAAGGAAGGAGGGGGAGTCTAAAGAGTAACTCTGCTCCCCCACCACATTTTCGGGAATAATGATAAATGATCACAAATAAAAAAAATAATAATTCCAAACAAGCGTGTTTTCAAATTGATGTGAAAATGATATAGAATAAATTTAATAGTAGAATGAGCATTGGTAAAATCAAATTCTTTCATTGGCGATCCTGCCGGTTATTGTAAAAAGAATCCAGTTAGAATCCCCCATGCGGTTAAATCAAGTAAGGAAAGAGTGAAAGCGTGTAAACTGAAAGGCTTCCCAAAACAATATGGCGACTCGAAAGAAAAAGAATTGTGAAAGCGTGTAAACCACGTGCCTTTTCATACTAGCAAAATTGCTGCTTGGTCGCCTGTCATGAAAAATGGCTGCTTTGTAGCCTGCAAAGAAAAAACTCAGCAGCCGCATGCATATATTATATTTCGCAAAAATCGCCTTAAGGGCCATCCATATACCACGTGAACCATTTAGGAAAGGGTAGAGGTCACGAGAAAGTCCATGCTTGTCCATTGGGATGGGGGTATGGGTAATGTCCACGTCGTCATATTTTTGTTTTTAATATAAAAATGAAACAAATTTGTATTGTCATTGGTGTGAGCGGTTATATTCAATTTTTTCAAGATTTTTAAATAGTCCAAGTGCTTATAACAGCATAGTATATGCGTGTGCATCACGTGTGAAAATTGAAAACATCTATGAAGACTATGATCGAAAAAATCATAAGAACTCGCACGAAAAAGAATCAGAATTTTTTAACTAGGGCTCCCTAATTCATCTTAACACCTATATTCATCTCACCCATTTGAACACATTAGTTAGAGCAGTATCTGCTATCTCTATTCAACGCATTAGCTCAAATGGTAGGATGAATAAGGGTACGTTGTGCTCGACTTTTCGCTTCGCTCAAACGCGAGTATTTTACAATTCCCAGGAAAATTTTTTAAACTGTGCTGCTTCTTAGGAACGAAGCGAAGATGATGATACCTATTTAAGCGCAATCCACTAACTCTAAGTCGAGTTATCAACGAAAGAGTGTGATATCCTGACTAATGAGATGAATACGGGCTCCTCTACCTGTAACATGGTCTAATCACATCAATTTTGGATTTCATAGCTAGAGGTTGAAATTACGAACCAATTCAAGAATTCAAAGGTTATTTGTGATGAATCTTTGAAATGTAAATATAAAATATCATAAGTCGTTGAGATTTGAACGATTTTCATAAGGTTTGCTTCATATTAGTCTTCCACATGGGAAAATTTTCTAGATCCCATTTTTATGAAACTACCCATTTTTTTGAAAGTCCACATGGACACCGTAGGGAGGGGTAGGGGTTTATGAATCGTCCACACTTGTCCACGAGGGGGTCAGAAAAGAGGGGTTTTTTGTCCACGTGGTAAATAAACGGCCCCTTACAGTACGCCACATCGCAATTGAATAAAAAAGCTCGCGCATAAATATCAGCAAAAATACCTTGCCGCAATGAAAACTAGGCATGACGGTTCGGGACAACCACTTTATATTCAAATCACAAAACAAATAGTTTTCCTTTTGTTTTAACATAATAACATCGCATAATTGCATATAATCAATCGTAAGACTAAAACAAAATGGCCGCCCGCATAAAATATTACCGCTACAAAGCTTGGCATGGCAGATCGGGACGATCGCATTGTATTCAGCTAAATGCCTTGAGCACGATTTTTTTGAGCCATTAATGCATTGCTCGTATACGCACACCAGCGTTAGCAACGACGAGCCAAAGGGCTCATTGATCGCAGCGACCTCGACCGGCCATCTTTTTGCTTACGATCGCCTCACAGGTAAGACATGCTCCTGTTGCTTTCATTTAAGTGTAATACCGTGATGGGATATTTTTAAGCAATGCAATCAAATTCTCAAATTTTGGTCTACGTGGTTTATGAATGGCCCCTTGTCTCTCTGGTCGTGACAATTTGGTGTATACAGTGCTACCCAGCGGTGAAAACACGACCCATGGGCTTTTCCCATGTAAATTATCAAAAACGGTTCACCAGAAGTTGCCATCTTGGTTTTCAGAATTGCGTCCAAAATCGATCTCTGGTATCTACTCGTAAAGCCTGTTCCGAAAATACCCATATTGATTAGGTTAGAGAGAATTAAGCATTTGCCACAAAAATGGGGTAAAATAAATAATAACAATTGTGGCGAATTGGCATTCAATTTTTGAACCACAATATAAAATTAATTCACTTCGTAAATATTCTATGTGCATACTTTTTCGATCGATCTGCTTCTTTCTATAACACTCAGCAAATGATCAAAAAAATTTTAAGCAGGTTTTCACTTGTTCAACAAATATTTTGGTTGTAGTACAGAACCTACGAATCAATTGTCGACAACCGACTAGTGACGGCAACCGACCAGTTTCCCCTACCTACTACGAAACTATATGAAGTGAAACAACGAGAAAAATGTTAGCCATTCGTTAGGTGTAACATTTTTGTAACAAATAATTCAAAATTATTTAAAGCCATATTTAAATGTTTTTGAAACCAAATTGTTTGTTAGAAATTCAGAGTTTGGTAAATAATGTCTTTGATGCGGTTGGCCAACACGAATCGGTGCCGAAATGGATCATGTGTGGCCTCAATAATACTGTACAAAGATAATGTGGTCAATCGATAAAACTGATTCAAAACCTTTATAATAATTTTTAAAGCATGTAGAAAATCTCAACTAAAATAAGATTGAAACTTCATGAATTTCTCATTTCAACTCAGAGTTTTTTTTTCGGAAGCATTTTTAGTAGATTTACTGATATTAATATATACTGGTGACTGAATTAAGGTCCATATAAGTTCTAGAATATGAATTGACCAATTTTACACAAACTCGAATTCAAATTCCAATTAGTTCCAATTAAAGTTAAAAAATTCCTTTCGACAAAAACAACACCGCATTTAATGTAAAATTTGTAAATTTTACATTCATCAAGCAGTGACCGCTGGCTTATTCTTTGTTCTGGAACTCTGTGGACTCTCGAAAGTATTTTCAAAATAGCATTGCAACTATTGCGCTTTTTATCTGTTTTGCCTAAACAATTTCAAGGTACCGAAGAGGGGCAGTAAAACAGTTTTTGCATGTCGCCAAATATTGTATTTAAACACTGAAGTGTGTTTTTAACTACGCAAGAGACCTCAATATATTTGACATTCTCGTGTTCGATGATTTTTTTTAAGACGGATCAGAAAACGTAGAAAAACATCTATGGTCCCTTAAGTGATTGGTATACATCAGCAACATTGAACGTATTATTGTTTGAATTATTTTCCAACAGTAAATATACTGTTTGTTTAGGCTTAGGTGCTTTTCTGATCTAACAGGTAGGGTGATAATAGAAACAAGGAGAAAATCTGCTCATTACCTTATATTTTCATAAAAATATACAGGCATTTTCCAACGTCAACGAAATAAGCAGATTGGAAGCTACACCACTAATTTTGTTCTACCGAATCTCACTTTTTCCGCAACTTTTTACCAAGTTTTATGCAGCCGAGCTAACCAAGATCTCAGTACAAGTGACGTTTGTTTTGCTGAAACTCGGAAAATATATTACTGAAAATCAGTAAATTGAAGCCACGTTGCTGAACTATTAATTGAAAAAATTAACTGACCGTTCAGCTGTGCGGAAAACACTGAACTGAAGATGAGATATTCAAATTTTGAATCTTCAAAAGCGCGAACAATTTTGAAGAAACTACTTACCACCGAATCAAACTTAAATTATAAATGCTAATAACAGTTTTGGTTTCATCTCAATTAATGCCTGAAGCATTGAGACGAGTACATATAGACCTTTTTAGTAGACCCAACACGAAAAACACTCAAATAGCTATATAATTAACTGTAGGAAGCTAAAAAAATGCATTTAAAGAATAGTCCATAAAGGAAAAGTATTCTGATTGCAATTGAAAAGCGAGATAGTGAACTTGTTCTTTGTTTATTGTCTTATTTTCAGAGTGCGCAACTAGTGTTTAGGATAAGCAATTTATTAACTAAAATGTACATAAGATGCGCATAAGTTGCCCAGGCCGAAAATAGGAAAAAACGACAGGCGCAAGTCCAATCAGTTTCTAAACTGCTCACTCGACTGACACGCAGAAGTGAAACTTATTCACCAGCAATTCAATACTAGCGCATGCCAAATAACTGGTGTATTGGTATGTGTACTTTAAAAGTCTCTTTCCTCTCGATGCCGTTTGTTGACCAAATCATCGGCCCTCACCGTACGATGGATTGTTGAGCTGTCTGATGTGATGATCTCTCTCTCGCGCAACATAATCAAGGTTTGTTTATGTTGCACACTGGTGTCACAGCGCGTCGCTTTACTCTCCCGCAACAAAAAGTCATCAAAATACCGATGAGTTGCTGGTGGATTTAAGGACGCGGCTATCCAAACCTCATTCTTAGAAAATATTGAGAGAATGAGAGGCTCTCCGACTTAGAACGAACGGGAGTCAATTGAGTGCCGCACAGCTGCTATCGCTAATGAGCTTTGCGACAAGCTCAGTGTATACTTCCTGGCGTTTATTTCGAGCTTAATTGTTATCAGTCATCCGTGTGTGAGGAACGAAAAAATCAATAAGTAGTTCAATCACAATAGGATCGGTGCGACACCGATAGCTTGGTGTCGATTGAATGCATACGTCACGGCTTGATGCTAGCAGAAAGGGAGAAGAATGATCGCATGGTCGTTCTAGGCGAGGATTTGTGAAGAATTTTTTGCCGGCGTCGGCGGTAAAACATGATGATGAGTTATGTTCTACCATAGACCATGCGGTAGACTTGGGTGCAACGCCCAACTCCTACTCTGCAGAAGGCAAAGAATTCTTCACATTTCCTTTCGATCATGCCCATATGAGCCTGCCTAGTTCTAGTTTTCCGTTCTAAGTTTATAACTGATTCGCTCTAGAATACCTATCCGCTTTCAATTTCATTGCTTTCGTTTCTCTTAGTCTCCAATTTTCCGAAAATAGCCAACAAAATCGATACAGTAGAACCTTGCGGCAATTAAAACATAGTAACGCATTTGCTTTTGATTTGAGGTCAAGATAACATCATTTTGAAACCGCCAATTTCTGAGGTTTAGTATCTTCGATGAGTTTTACAAACGTTAAACAGCGCATCCTTTGATAAAATAATTTTGACGGTATATCGTCCAAGAAGTATTTATGGTGAATTTTCTCAGATTAATAATCATGACTACAATAAAGTCTCAACAAATTCGCTAAAGACACGAACTCTGTTACTATTTTCTGAAAAATAATTCCGCATAATATTAAAACTTCAAAAATTACGGTTTCGGAAATATACCGTTTGGACAGTATGATCGATTTGCACCAAACCCCCACCAAACCGAATTTCTGGCTACGCCGCTGACTTCAAGTAAGTAGAAACAAAGTCGTTCTACACTCGTCCACAAGAAACTTCTTCGAATGCTGAATATCTATTACAACACATTGAAACCCCAATTTTATCAGCCACATATGAACATATGGTTGATGGGCTCTAGCAGACGAACAAGACTGAATTCGAGTAAATCCTTTCTTGAGCATGTTTTCCTTATCATGAAGTTGGAAATATGCAAAAATAAAAAGTTCATCATAATCAGAAATAGTTATCAGACTACATCAAGGAACGGGAAGAATATTTTAACAGCTTCAGTTTATTATAAAGAAAAAAATTGCCCGATTTAGTCAATGTCCCCATTTTGTCAGCCTAAAATACACCATGAGACTGATAAAAATGGGTCTTTATTGTATATATTATTCACTGTGTTTCACATTAATAGGTACATTTCATTTTTGGAGATTTTTTTTATTGCATCGAACTACAACAATTTTTAGGTAGTTTTCAAGGGGTTATTTTATAGACTTCTTCCAAAATTTGGCGAACCTAATCCAATTCGTATACCAATTAATAGGTATACTTAAGGGTTTATATGTTGCAGATTCTGAAATTTTCAGCTTTTTTCCTACACAATATTACGAAAGCTTATTAAGCAATTTTTCCTAATAAGTTTGTGAAAATTATAAACTATTTGAAATTTTTAAATAGTTTAATTTTTTATTTAACCGTGATTTTTTAATAAATAGTGACCATCGCTTCACAACGTAGTCTATTTTTCATGGCTTGCGGTGAGCACGATCTCTCGAATTACAGAAGTGAAAATTATGGAATAGAAATTAATTTTTAGTATTCTTTACAGATTTAACTCGCCGCGCAGATAGCTCTGAATTAGACCCGCTGCACAGTGGTCCCAAAGAGCAAAAAAGGGGGTTTTTTAGATTGCGTCAAAACGGTTGACTTTAGCAATATGGTGACTTTGAGAAAGTTTCTTGGAGTAGAACTCCCCTTCTTTCTGTCTTATCAGATTAATGATTAATCCCCCTAATAGTGAGTTACGGAATTTATTTTCTCCAATAATTCAGATAGACAAATACTTACTTCAGCAAAGTTGTAGAGAAACTCGTTGCAAACATTTTACCCGAAGACTTCAACTCTCTATCTTTTAAGGTTTTTGAGATATGGGACATTATTTGTAAAAGGCCCCTTAAAAACAGTTTTTTCATCATAAGTTTTCTTCTAGATTTTTTCCATTATATAAATGTTCTAGAACATTGTTTGGACTATTAAACTGCATTACTTTGCCGAAGACGGAAACTTGCTATCGCTAGTATGTGTGGAGATATTTACGTTTTTTGATTGAAAATAGCTCTTTTTCCAATGCCGATAACTTTTAAACGGGCAAAAACGGGCAAACCACTTTGTAAACAAATTAAAGTGCAAGAAAAGCACAACAAATGCAGGAAAAATCAGATATCCCCAAGGCGGCGGTGGTGCCCTAAGATGATTTCGCTAGATTTTCAGAGCACTGTGCACCCAGTGCATTAACGCAAGTGACGGAAGGTTGTCGAAAAGATTCGTGGTGTAGCGCGGTAGTTATTGTAAAAAACGTAAGGGCGATACTTCAATGCTGATAGGTGGGACCGAAAAAGTAAACAATCGCCAAAGGGGCGATACTATCATTTTGTCAATTTCAATAGCAAAAATAAATTTTAATTTAATAATTTCAAATACTTTATGAAGTTTTGGGTTTCGATCACTGAATCATGCAATCTAGGATGTAAAAAACACAATAGTTCTTAAATAGGAAATAAAACCAAGTCTGGAAATATTCACTGTTGATTTTCTTTGAATGGTATCACTGCTAGTATCGCCCTTTTCAAGAAAAACGTTGATTTCTTAGTTCTCAGTCGCGTTGGAAATTTGAGTAAAGTATAAACTTCAAATCGATTAAAAAAAAACTTCGATTTTTTTGGCTCAGTACAATATATATAAAATTCAGTTTTCCCACCACAATATAGATATTTTATTAACAGAGCATTAACAATAATTCGTTGGTATGTCTATTTTATGGGCCATTTTTTCGCTTTCCCATTGATTTGGTTTGAGATTTCTAGCACTGATGTTGTCCTGTGCTGATTTGAGCGATTCTCTGAGTCCTGCCACTATCCCATGTAGTATGTGTTATCAAACACATCGCGAAGCATCAAGTTCTAAATGTCTCATCACACTGTTAGGTGGATTAAAAGCGTTTTTGTACTGTAATATGGATTAGAGTCTATTTTAATACGAAGCGAGGCTAGAATTGATTTAATGTCTATGAAACATAGAACTGTTCACCAAAAAATTGCATTACTTTCAACATTTGCTGAAAATGTTTTAATTTTGGAAATGCGTCGAGTTGAGACGAAATAATTTCTTGCGGTATATCGTTCAGAAAGTATTTATGGTGAATTTACTCTTCAAATAAATTTAGTTCCAGACTTAATGTCTTTAGCTAAATTTTAGGGAGTTCTACTACACTTTGTTGAAGACATGAAGGCTCCATGTGTTCTGGGTACGTATTTTAGGCTATCTGTATTTAATTTTAAAATAAATTATTATGATTTTGCTGTTTATGATAAATCTCTTCCAATGTTTATACACAATAAAATTTACATTTTATCCAAAGATTGAGCTTGTAAAGCTCACAATAGAAGTTATTTTTGAAAAAATAGACTAAGAAACACTTAGTAAACATCATTTTATAACTCGATATACTCCCTATACACAGTATTCACGCTTGCAATAATGTTATTTTAAGTGAAAGTCGAAAAAAATTCGCTCAAGACAGGAACTCTCATACAATTGATTTTCCATCATTTTAAAACTTGATGATGATGGTTTCGGAATTATGTCATTTGAATATTAAATTTGATTTTCACCAAACCCCCACCAACCCGAATTTCTAGCTACTCCGCTAACTTCAAGCGAGTAAAAACAAAGCCATTCTACACTCGTCCACCAGAAACTTCTTCAAATACTGCCTATCTATTATATAGATTGAAGACTCGACCCGATTTAGTCAGTCATAAATTTTTTCACCCTCATATGAAAATATGTTTGATGGGCTCTAGCAGAAGAACAAGGCTGAATTCGACTAAATCATTTCTTGAGCATGTTTTCCTTATCTTAAAGAAAAAATAAAACCATCCTTTTTTGCCTTTCTCATAGATTGCCATTCTCATATAGAAAGGCTATGCTATCACTCTGAAAACCGACTTTTTAACCGAGGCTGAGTCTTTTATACCATTCGACCATTCGGAGGGCTGAGTCACTTATACCATTCGACTCAGTTCGTCGAGTTAGGCAAATGTCTGTGTGTGTGCGTAAGTGTGTGTGTGTGTTTTTTACATTTCTTATAAAAGAAATGTATAGAATTCGCTCAAATTTTCAATATTTTTTCCGAGGCCAGGAGGGCCGAGTCTTATACACCGATCGACTCAGCTCGACGATTTGGGACAATGTCTGTGTGTGTGTGTATGTATGTGTGTGTGGGTGTGTGTATGTGTGTGTGTGTAACGGACAAATTCTCATTCGTGTTTCTCAGCAATGGCTGAACCGATCTTATCCAAACCAATTTTAAATGAAAGAACTAGAAAACAATAAGAACGCTATTAATTTGTTTTTGATTCTGATGCTTAGTTTCCAAGATATGAATGCTTGAATACGTAAAAATGGCGTTTTTTGCAGTTTTTTTTGATTATCTGCCGAAATTGACAATACAGATTAACAATTTATACGTTTTTAGACAGCTTTAACGAATACCTTTCGAACAAGCTATAGACCGTTGAAATCGGACTATTATCAAAAGAGATATTTAACATTAAATGCGGACGAAAGATTTTTATCATTTCCCATTGCCAGAAATATGACCAAAAACATGTAATCTATTATTAACACCAAAACGGCTTATTTTAGGTCAATAGTGTCTTCGGAGAATTTAATGGAGGCAATAAGCCCTTTCTTTTGGTATTGTCCTTTTGCTGATTAATCCCCCTATGAGTGAGATTTACAAATTTACAAATTTTCTTGGAAGTGATTATATCGAAATGATGCCTTCAGAAAATTTGTAGCTCTTACTTTTGCGAATAACTTTACTGAAGACTTCAAATATCTATTTTGAATACTTTAAAAGTTATGGCTTGTTGTTTGTGGATTACCTTTTGTCGCCTATTTATTGTTCAATATAGTAATAATCCATTGAAATAAGCCAAACATTATTTCGATAAAACGAATTTTGTATTTCATTTTTCTATCTACAACCGCTAGAAATAATCACCGAGCACTTCCAACTTGTCGGGAAGGAACTTGATAACTTATCAGTGCAAAAATGTTCATTTGTGCGAACCTTCTGACTGCAATTTTTCTAACTTATAACCATCGGATCGATCTGAAACATATCGGAAAATGAAAGCGAAGTAAATAACTCCAAGCAACGGCGTAGCCAAGAGAAGGTTTTGGGGTTTAACATCGTACAACTCCCCCCTCCCCCCACCACACCCAAAAAAAAATTGGATTGAAGTTGAAAATTTATTGATGCAGACTGATTTAATTCAATATAACAATTATCTGATCCGTAGATTGATAACCTGTTGTTGTAAACGTCATGAGGACTTTTGATAAATTGTCGGAATGGGGTCCTGATATGTAACTGATCTATTGGTCTTGATTTCACAGTTGTCTAATAGCATCAATATCAAATTCCTGCCTGAAAACATTCCAATAAAAAATTCCAGAGTTCTGTAATCAATCATAATCCTCAGATTTCTTTTCAAATTGAGCTCGCTTTTGTAGAGATGCACTGTAATAAGGGTCTTTATTTAATAGAAAGCGAAGTTAAAATTGATTTAATGTCTATGAACCATAGAACTGCTCACCAAAAAAATGCTTAACTTTCAACATTTGCTAAAAATGTTTTTGCCTTACTCATTCACTCTAAAATTCGTCAATCTAATCCCGATCCGGTGGACCGAGTGTCATATGCCAATCGACTGAGTTCATCGAGATCGGAAAATGTCTGTGTGTGTGTATGTATGTGTGTGTATGTGGAAAAAATGTGACCTCTGTTTCTCAGAGATGGCTGGACCGATTTGCACAAAGTTAGTCTCAAATGAAAGGTACAACCTTCCCATCGGCTGCTATTGATTTTTTTTATTGATTGGAGTTCCGGTTCCGGAGTTACGAGTTGAAAAGTGCAATCACGCAGCAAATTCCCATATAAACTGAAATGAAAAATTTTCAAAATCAAATTTGTATTTTTGATGCAAAATGACTTTAAAATGCATGAAAAATTGAGATGTTTGACAAAAATTGACTTTTTTGAACTTTGGTACATTTTTGCCTTTCTCATATAGAAAGGTTATGCAATCACTCTAAAAATCGTCAATCATACCGGCCCGGAGGGAGTATGCACTGAGAGGTTGCTACTTTAAAATTAAAACTAGTTTAAAATTTCTTAACAAGTTGAAAATTTTCAGCAGGACCTGGACCTCCCGGATCATTCTACATGATCCGCCGCTGGTTTCAAGCGATGTTTCAGTATCACATAGTATCTCAAGATCGTGGCTGTCGATCCATTGTACGTATGTGCAAATCGTACTGAACATGTAATATCCATTTCCACCATTGTATTGAACATAACCAGCCATGGAATCGTAGTCTGAACAAATGAGAAAAGCACAATTGCACCACTAGGTGGATTAAAACAGGTTTTTGTTGTGGGAATGCGTCGAGTTGAGACGAAAACGTAATGTGATTAATAACGAGGATAACACTTTCCGAATGTAGAGAGAAATTTATGAAAAATGACGATTTCCATTCGACTCTAGCAGGTTCTGATCGATTTTGATGAGCATTTGATCTTTGTTTTATGACCAATTATATGTATAGGTCAAATGTTCAAAAGCAGTAATTTAAAGTCAAGATAGCATCATTTTGAAACCGCCGATTTCGGAGATTTAGTATCTTCAATGAGTTTTACAAACGTTAAACAGCGCATCATTTCATAAAATAATTTTGACGGTATATCGTCCAAGATGTATTTATTATGGATTTTCTCAGGTTAATATTCATGACTACAATAAATTCTCAACAAATTCGCTAAAGACACGAGCTCTGTTACTATTTTCTGAAAAATTAATTTTGCATAATTTTAAAACTTCAAAAATTGCGGTTTCGGAATTATGCCGTTTGGACAGTATGATCGATTTTCACCAAACCCCCACCAAACCGAATTTCTGGCTACGCCGCTGACTTCAAGTAAGTAGAAACAAAGTCGTTCTACACTCGTTCACAAGAAACTTCTTTGAATGCTGAATAGCTATTATAATACATTGAAACCCCGATTTTATCAGCCAAATATGAACATATGTTTGATGGGCTCTAGCAGATGAAAAAGACTGAATTCGGGTAAATCCTTTTTTGAGAATGTTTTCCTTATCATGAAGATGGAAATATGCAAAAATAAAAAGTTCATCATAATCAGAAATAGTTATCAGAATATTTTAACAGCTTCAGTTTATTATAAAGAAAAAAATTGCCCGATTTAGTCAATGTCCCCATTTTGTCAGCCTAAAATACACCATGAGATTGATAAAAATGGGTCTTTATTGTATGTATTATTCACTGTGTTTCACATTAGTAGGTACATACATTTCATTTTTGGGGATTTTTTTATTGCATCGAACTGCAACAATTTTTAGGTAGCTTTCAAGGGGTTATTTTATAGACTTCTTCCAAAATTTGGCGAACCTATTACAATTCGTATACCAAATAATTGGTATACTTAAGGGTTTATATGTTGCAGATAGAGAAAATACTGAAATTTTCAGCTTTTTTCCTACACAATATTACGAAAGCTTATTAAACAATTTTTCCTAATCAGTTTGTGAAAATTATAAACTATTTGAAATTTTTTAATAGTTTAATTTTTTATTAACCGTGATTTTTTAATAAATAGTGACCATCGCTTCACAACGTAGTCTATTTTTCATGGCTTGCGGTGAGCACGATCTCTCGAATTGCTGAACTGAAAATTATGGAATAGAAATTAATTTTTAGTATTCTTTACAGATTTAACTCGCCGCGCAGATAGCGCTGAACTAGACCCGGTGGTGCTCTAAGACGATTTCGCTAGATTTTCAGAGCACTGTGCACCCAGTGCATTAACGCAAGTGACGGAAGGTTATCGAAAAGATTCGTGAAAATGAAAATTCCAGTAATGATGATGATTTTCCCAAACGGTTCGTTTTCGAGAGGTTTTTATTTGCTCTTTGGCATTAGGATTAGCGATAATAATTCAAATCACGGATACTACTGGGAAGTCACCTTTAGAAAAAGTCGATGTCGAAGTAAAATTTGGAACTATGCACGCATGCACTTCAGAGATAGCGTGATATCGGGAGCTGCGATTTCATTTCAACGTTTTTTTGTGAAAAGGGCGATGCTTACAAAAATAAACATAAGGCTTTTTTCATACATGCGAATGAGGGCTTTGAAACGCAGCAAATTAACCTAAAAATTTTGATTCTACGATATTGCTTTCTTGAACTACAGCAAAAAATATAACGGGCGAAACTGTATTTTTGTTTGTTTATTTAAAGTTTCGCCCTCCACGCCCCATGCAAACAAACAGGGCGATACTTTTTTTGCTAGCAGTTTAGAGGCGAAACTGTTATTTTCGTATTTTTTTAGGATTATCAAGCTGATACCAGCTGTAAATAGTAACAATGATCGCTATTGAAAAAACACGGACGGCATCGGTGGTGTAGAACGGTAGTTATTGTAAAAAAACGTAAGGGCGATACTTCAATGCTGATAGGTGGGACCGAAAAAGTAAACAATCGCCAAAGGGGCGATACTATCATTTTGTCAAATTCAATAGCACAAACAAATTTTAATTTAATAATTTCAAATACTTTATGAAGTTTTGGGTTTCGATCACTGAATCATGCAATCTAGGATGTAAAAAACACAATAGTTCTTAAATAGGAAATAAAACCAAGTCTGGAAATATTCACTCTATGAATGGTATCACTGCCAGTATCGATTTATTTTGGCTCAGTACAATATATAACCCCTTTAGGAAAATTTTGTTTTCCCACCACAATTAAGATATTTTATTAACAGAGCATTAACAATAATTCGTTGGTATGTCTATTTTATGGGCCATTTTTTCGCTTTCCCATTGATTTGGTTTGAGATTTCTAGCACTGATATTGATTCTCTGAGTCCTGCCACTATAGTAGTAGTGTTCTCGAAAACATCGCGAAGCATCAAGTTTTAAATGTTCTCAAACGATATAATATCCGAAGAGAGTGATAAGAGTTATAAGAAATGTCTCATCACACTGTTAGGTGGATTAAAAGCGTTTTTTTACAATGGAGAAGACCTTTACGTCCTAGCCCAGTACACGTGCTATTGGTAGGGTCCAAGCTACCGCACGGGGTGCACTGGGGGCGTGTCGGGCTCGAATGGTGACGCTGCCATTAATACCGACTAAACTCCATTGGGCTCCGCCATCGTTCCTCCCAGGAACTACCTCTCAGTATTACTTCTGGGGGGATGGCTGTACTTAATGTACTCATTCACTCTCACTCACTCGTTCATACGTCCTGTATGAGGCTTACTTGGGTGCTCTCTCTATCGCACCTTGATTCACTCTCAAACACTCCACATGAGGCTGACTTTTGTGCTCACCTTTTTCGTTCCTTGCGAGGCTGACTTGTGTGCTCACCTTACTCATTCCTTGCTAGGCTTACTTTTGTGCTCGCCTCACCCATATGAGGCTGACTTGGGTGCTCACCCTATCACCTGGTTCACTCTCGATCGTGCCACTCAATTGTACCTCTGTCACTCCCCCTGGCATCCCATGTGGGACATTTTTCTTAGGCCCCACTTCTGACATACCATGCGAGGCTGACTTGTATGCTCACCTTTTTCATTCCTTGCTAGGTTTACTTTTGTGCTAGCCTCTAACATACCATGTGAGGCTGACTTTTGTGCTCGCCCTTAACATGCCGTGTGAGACTAACTTGGATGCTCACCCTTTCACTCCTCTGCCACGCCATGAGGCATCGATAGCTAAGTCCCAACATACTACGCTACGACCCTCCCGTCTTGGCATGAGGCAGTCCACTTATACGCCTATACACTCACTCTTCTGTCTTGCTTCGGGGTGGCTGGGTTTACCCCTTACGCGGTTGCCAGTCGCTGCGCTAAACCTGCCTCAGCATGAACAGACCATTCACTCCCTTTTTGCGCTTGGCCTTTTTCGCTCCAACTAACCAATCACTAGTTAGCGAACCGAGCAACAGACGACGAGGCTCGGTTCGCCAGATTACCTGTAGCCTACAGGCAATCTGGGTGGTAGCACCGGAGACTGCGTTCCACTTCTCCACCGATTGACACATCCGCTGAGTAAGGGTATCAGGGGTTGTGTCCCAGCCACAGACGTCAAGCATTGCTCTTCTTTCGACGTCGAACCGAGGACATACGAACACTATGTGTTCGGCAGTTTCGTCTACACCTGGGCAGCCCGGGCAGGCTGAGACCTCCGCGTGCCCGAACCTGTGGAGGTACTGTCGGAAACAGCCATGGCCCAACAGCACCAGAAGCATTTCTCCCGTGTTGGTGCGTCTCACGCTACGCACATCTTGCCCAAGGGCCGAGAGGCTTTCGGCCGCCTTCATCGACTTTAGGACGTCGGCGTATTTGTCCTTGTCGATTTTTAACCACAAGGCCTCACCTCTGTCCTTGGCCTTCTTCGCGGGCCGCGGTACCTCCGGTGTCGGTGTTGGCTTCTTCTTGGTGACCAGCATCCAGGGGTTTACGCCCCCCTGCCCCGGTCGCGCCGAGTTGCTGGTACCATCGCTCTGCCCAGCGAGGTCACTCGCCCTCGCTTACCTCGACCAAACGGCATCTGGCCTTAACGGTTGCACGCCGTGTGGTGTCGGTTTTTGCACCCTCGCCTGGCGACTTCCTAGGACGCTTCGCGTTCGGCGCCTTCTTACGATTGCCCTTGCCTTTTCCCTTCGAGGGGAACTCGGCCGCCGCTCCGAGCGACATGGCTGTTCCATAGAAGGTGAAGGCCACTGTCTCAATACCTGTATCGACCTTCTCTCTTCCATCCCTCTTGGAGGCCACTGTCTGGGTTTCTCTGTCGGACTTCTCTTGACATTCCACTTTCTTGGCATAAGCCTGCTGTACCTGTCTTGCGTGCGTGTGTGTGCATGTGTATGTATGTACGTGACCAAAAAATCGGTTACTCAGGAATGGCTGAGCCGATTTTTTCAATATAATTTCTGCTCACTGATGCCCAATCAAATCCACGTTGACCACATTGGACAACTTCGACGGAACCGGATGCTTCGGGAAAGTGGTTATGCTCCGGAGCCGAATTCACATCTGCTTCTCAGAAATGTCTAACTCGATTTTCACAAAATCTGTCTCAAATGAAAGCTATAATATACCAATTGAAGGCTATTGCTGAATTTTATTTGAATCGGATTTCTGGTTCCTGTGTTACGGGTTGAAGTATGCGGCAACATGCGAAATTTCCATATAAACCGGTAATCAATATATGTATAAATGATGCAAAATTAATTAAAATGAGTTATAAATTGCTTGAAATTGTTGGCCAACATTCTTATACCATTCGAATCACATTGTTGAGTTCGGAAAACGTGTGTGATCGTATGTGTGTATATCTGTGTGTATATGTGTGACCAATAATTGCGCATCGGTTACTCGGAGATGACCGAACCGATGTTCTCAAAACAAATCTCAAATAGAGTGGAATATAATATGCAGTTTGGTATAGTATCGCCCCCGACTTACCCTAGCACCTCCACCTTTCAGCAACCCCACCCCCTTGGCCACCCGCGCACCCGCATTATGCCCTTGTCATCAACATTCCAAGCAAACGTAAATAACCAGCCAGAAATGATACGCGATATGAAACCGTTAAATAATAACTGCGCTCGTAAGTGCAATGCTTTTACCTGTTTTCTTTTCTCCGTTGTTTTTGTCAACCGTGCGACCAAGCCAATAAAAATATTATACTTTACGAACCATAGTTCATGATGAACTACGATGACTACTCTTTAGGCATGCCCAACTTTGCTTCTACGTCATGCCTCGACCTGATTGGTAGACGCAATGAAAACACTTTAGCTATATGTGAACCACGTTTCTCCTATAGTAATTTTAAGCAAAGTTATGTATGAAATACCTGACTTAGGTAGGCTAGCTTTTAAGTAAGGAAAAATAAAGAACGTTTAACAGTCTATGATCATCACGCATAAAGTGAAAGTCTTTCGATCTTCCAATTGTGAAAAAAACCCCACCGTATGAAGAACTCAAAGTATGAAGAATCCAAATGGCGACCGTGGCTCGTTTCAGAGCAATCATCACCAGCGGCACGAACCCGCACTTGAACAGTAGATCTAAGACCTACTAGTGGTCGTTAGAACGAACTCAAATTAGTATGGACATAAGAATAGTGCACAGCAAGTGTCAAGAACTCCAAAAGAATTCACACAAATAACAGTAAGCAGTGCCACCTGTCCACCTCGACTAGGCCGTCAAGTGACATTGCCGGTACAAATACAAATAACAGTGCAGTGCGGTAGTGCTCAATACGGCGCATAGTAACTGGCGAACTGGATGAAATCGAACACTTTAGAAACATCAACCTTAGAAGCGGAAACTACAACAATTAAGAGGATCCAGAATCAGCACCAGGAAATAAGGATGGAAAAAAATTGATAAGGTACTGTAATAGTGATAAAACCTAATCTATAACTAAAAGGCAAAACAAGTAGAGTATAGATAGCATTCAAGAAATAAATAAAACTAAAAGAATCAAATTAGCTAAGCTAACGACCAACTCAAAATAGAAATCTCGAGTATGGTTGAACATTTTAACGAAATAAATCGCGCTGCAAAAATTGCAGAAAAATCAGAAAGCTTCACAACCTGGTTAAACGATCCAAAAAGAAATAAATTCTAACTACCACTCATACTTTTCCCAAACTGCCCAGAGAAAGGGCAAATATTTAACCAACATTTATGAGAGAAATTGCCCAATCCAAGGGTATTACCTAGAACGAGCACCAAGGCTCGTAGAAAAATATAATAACTAATTTTTTCTATTCAAAAATTATTACCAAAATTAATGCTACGCTATAAGCCTAAATTATTAATTATATAAAAAAGAAGAGAGAGAGAGATCGAAAATGGGAAAATCTATGTCAAAAAACCGATTTAATCCACCTAGCAGAGAGATGAGACATTTCGTACACATTTCACTATTGGATTAGTTTGCAGAACTCACGAGAATTAGGCACCCAACTAGAGGTGGGATGAAAACAGTTTCTAGTCTTGCACAAATAAAATCTCGAATAAATTATAGAAATCAACAAAACGACCGAAATAAAAAAGCAAAAAAGAAATAATAGGTTTTTAAATTCATAAAATGAGTAGAAAAAATAATGTAAATCAAAATTATAAAATATACGAATCAAATTAGATTAGGTTATTAAATAATAATTAATATTATATTTAGAAATAGTTATAAAATTAATGGAATAAATTGACTCATACTAACAAATTGAATGAAATAAAACGAATGACTGAACATGAATCAAAGATATGAATAAAATGAATCAAATGAATCAAATGAATCAAATGAATCAAATGAATCGAATGAATCGAATGAATCGAATGAATAAAATGAATCAAATGAATCAAATGAATCAAATGAATCAAACGAATCAAATGAATCAAATGAATCCAATGAATCAAATGAATCAAACGAATCAAATGAATGAAATGAATGAAATGAATGAAATGAATGAAATAAATGAAATGAATGAAATGAATGAAATGAATGAAATGAATTAAATGAATTAAATGAATTAAATGAATTAAATGAATGAAATGAATTAAATGAATGAAATGAATGAAATGAATTAAATGAATTAAATGAATTAAATGAATGAAATGAATGAAATGAATGAAATGAATGAAATGAATGAAATGAATGAAATGAATGAAATGAATGAAATGAATGAAATGAATGAAATGAATGAAATGAATGAAATGAATGAAATGAATGAAATGAATGAAATGAATGAAATGAATGAAATGAATGAAATGAATGAAATGAATGAAATGAATGAAATGAATGAAATGAATGAAATGAATGAAATGAATGAAATGAATGAAATGAATGAAATGAATGAAATGAATGAAATGAATGAAATGAATGAAATGAATGAAATGAATGAAATGAATGAAATGAATGAAATGAATGAAATGAATGAAATGAATGAAATGAATGAAATGAATGAAATGAATGAAATGAATGAAATGAATGAAATGAATGAAATGAATGAAATGAATGAAATGAATGAAATGAATGAAATGAATGAAATGAATGAAATGAATGAAATGAATGAAATGAATGAAATGAATGAAATGAATGAAATGAATGAAATGAATGAAATGAATGAAATGAATGAAATGAATGAAATGAATGAAATGAATGAAATGAATGAAATGAATGAAATGAATGAAATGAATGAAATGAATGAAATGAATGAAATGAATGAAATGAATGAAATGAATGAAATGAATGAAATGAATGAAATGAATGAAATGAATGAAATGAATGAAATGAATGAAATGAATGAAATGAATGAAATGAATGAAATGAATGAAATGAATGAAATGAATGAAATGAATGAAATGAATGAAATGAATGAAATGAATGAAATGAATGAAATGAATGAAATGAATGAAATGAATGAAATGAATGAAATGAATGAAATGAATGAAATGAATGAAATGAATGAAATGAATGAAATGAATGAAATGAATGAAATGAATGAAATGAATGAAATGAATGAAATGAATGAAATGAATGAAATGAATGAAATGAATGAAATGAATGAAATGAATGAAATGAATGAAATGAATGAAATGAATGAAATGAATGAAATGAATGAAATGAATGAAATGAATGAAATGAATGAAATGAATGAAATGAATGAAATGAATGAAATGAATGAAATGAATGAAATGAATGAAATGAATGAAATGAATGAAATGAATGAAATGAATGAAATGAATGAAATGAATGAAATGAATGAAATGAATGAAATGAATGAAATGAATGAAATGAATGAAATGAATGAAATGAATGAAATGAATGAAATGAATGAAATGAATGAAATGAATGAAATGAATGAAATGAATGAAATGAATGAAATGAATGAAATGAATGAAATGAATGAAATGAATGAAATGAATGAAATGAATGAAATGAATGAAATGAATGAAATGAATGAAATGAATGAAATGAATGAAATGAATGAAATGAATGAAATGAATGAAATGAATGAAATGAATGAAATGAATGAAATGAATGAAATGAATGAAATGAATGAAATGAATGAAATGAATGAAATGAATGAAATGAATGAAATGAATGAAATGAATGAAATGAATGAAATGAATGAAATGAATGAAATGAATGAAATGAATGAAATGAATGAAATGAATGAAATGAATGAAATGAATGAAATGAATGAAATGAATGAAATGAATGAAATGAATGAAATGAATGAAATGAATGAAATGAATGAAATGAATGAAATGAATGAAATGAATGAAATGAATGAAATGAATGAAATGAATGAAATGAATGAAATGAATGAAATGAATGAAATGAATGAAATGAATGAAATGAATGAAATGAATGAAATGAATGAAATGAATGAAATGAATGAAATGAATGAAATGAATGAAATGAATGAAATGAATGAAATGAATGAAATGAATGAAATGAATGAAATGAATGAAATGAATGAAATGAATGAAATGAATGAAATGAATGAAATGAATGAAATGAATGAAATGAATGAAATGAATGAAATGAATGAAATGAATGAAATGAATGAAATGAATGAAATGAATGAAATGAATGAAATGAATGAAATGAATGAAATGAATGAAATGAATGAAATGAATGAAATGAATGAAATGAATGAAATGAATGAAATGAATGAAATGAAATGAATGAAATGAATGAAATGAATGAAATGAATGAAATGAATGAAATGAATGAAATGAATGAAATGAATGAAATGAATGAAATGAATGAAATGAATGAAATGAATGAAATGAATGAAATGAATGAAATGAATGAAATGAATGAAATGAATGAAATGAATGAAATGAATGAAATGAATGAAATGAATGAAATGAATGAAATGAATGAAATGAATGAAATGAATGAAATGAATGAAATGAATGAAATGAATGAAATGAATGAAATGAATGAAATGAATGAAATGAATGAAATGAATGAAATGAATGAAATGAATGAAATGAATGAAATGAATGAAATGAATGAAATGAATGAAATGAATGAAATGAATGAAATGAATGAAATGAATGAAATGAATGAATGAATGAATGAAATGAATGAAATGAATGAAATGAATGAAATGAATGAAATGAATGAAATGAATGAAATGAATGAAATGAATGAAATGAATGAAATGAATGAAATGAATGAAATGAATGAAATGAATGAAATGAATGAAATGAATGAAATGAATGAAATGAATGAATGAATGAAATGAATGAAATGAATGAAATGAATGAAATGAATGAAATGAATGAAATGAATGAAATGAATGAAATGAATGAAATGAATGAAATGAATGAAATGAATGAAATGAATGAAATGAATGAAATGAATGAAATGAATGATGAATGAATGAATGAAATGAATGAAATGAATGAAATGAATGAAATGAATGAAATGAATGAAATGAATGAAATGAATGAAATGAATGAAATGAATGAAATGAATGAAATGAATGAAATGAATGAAATGAATGAAATGAATGAAATGAATGAAATGAATGAAATGAATGAAATGAATGAAATGAATGAAATGAATGAAATGAATGAAATGAATGAAATGAATGAAATGAATGAAATGAATGAAATGAATGAAATGAATGAAATGAATGAAATGAATGAAATGAATGAAATGAATGAAATGAATGAAATGAATGAAATGAATGAAATGAATGAAATGAATGAAATGAATGAAATGAATGAAATGAATGAAATGAATGAAATGAATGAAATGAATGAAATGAATGAAATGAATGAAATGAATGAAATGAATGAAATGAATGAAATGAATGAAATGAATGAAATGAATGAAATGAATGAAATGAATGAAATGAATGAAATGAATGAAATGAATGAAATGAATGAAATGAATGAAATGAATGAAATGAATGAAATGAATGAATGAATGAAATGAATGAAATGAATGAAATGAATGAAATGAATGAAATGAATGAAATGAATGAAATGAATGAAATGAATGAAATGAATGAAATGAATGAAATGAATGAAATGAATGAAATGAATGAAATGAATGAAATGAATGAAATGAATGAAATGAATGAAATGAATGAAATGAATGAAATGAATGAAAATGAATGAAATGAATGAAATGAATGAAATGAATGAAATGAATGAAATGAATGAAATGAATGAAATGAATGAAATGAATGAAATGAATGAAATGAATGAAATGAATGAAATGAATGAAATGAATGAAATGAATGAAATGAATGAAATGAATGAAATGAATGAAATGAATGAAATGAATGAAATGAATGAAATGAATGAAATGAATGAAATGAATGAAATGAATGAAATGAATGAAATGAATGAAATGAATGAAATGAATGAAATGAATGAAATGAATGAAATGAATGAAATGAATGAAATGAATGAAATGAATGAAATGAATGAAATGAATGAAATGAATGAAATGAATGAAATGAATGAAATGAATGAAATGAATGAAATGAATGAAATGAATGAAATGAATGAAATGAATGAAATGAATGAAATGAATGAAATGAATGAAATGAATGAAATGAATGAAATGAATGAAATGAATGAAATGAATGAAATGAATGAAATGAATGAAATGAATGAAATGAATGAAATGAATGAAATGAATGAAATGAATGAAATGAATGAAATGAATGAAATGAATGAAATGAATGAAATGAATGAAATGAATGAAATGAATGAAATGAATGAAATGAATGAAATGAATGAAATGAATGAAATGAATGAAATGAATGAAATGAATGAATGAATGAAATGAATGAAATGAATGAAATGAATGAAATGAATGAAATGAATGAAATGAATGAAATGAATGAAATGAATGAAATGAATGAAATGAATGAAATGAATGAAATGAATGAAATGAATGAAATGAATGAAATGAATTAAATGAATTAAATGAATTAAATGAATTAAATGAATTAAATGAATAAATGAATTAAATGAATTAAATGAATTAAATGAATTAAATGAATTAAATGAATTAAATGAATTAAATGAATTAAATGAATGAAATGAATGAAATGAATGAAATGAATGAAATGAATGAAATGAATGAAATGAATGAAATGAATGAAATGAATGAAATGAATGAAATGAATGAAATGAATGAAATGAATGAAATGAATGAAATGAATGAAATGAATGAAATGAATGAAATGAATGAATGAATGAATGAAATGAATGAAATGAATGAAATGAATGAAATGAATGAAATGAATGAAATGAATGAAATGAATGAAATGAATGAAATGAATGAAATGAATGAAATGAATGAAATGAATGAAATGAATGAAATGAATGAAATGAATGAAATGAATGAAATGAATGAAATGAATGAAATGAATGAAATGAATGAAATGAATGAAATGAATGAAATGAATGAAATGAATGAAATGAATGAAATGAATGAAATGAATGAAATGAATGAAATGAATGAAATGAATGAAATGAATGAAATGAATGAAATGAATGAAATGAATGAAATGAATGAAATGAATGAAATGAATGAAATGAATGAAATGAATGAAATGAATGAAATGAATGAAATGAATGAAATGAATGAAATGAATGAAATGAATGAAATGAATGAAATGAATGAAATGAATGAAATGAATGAAATGAATGAAATGAATGAAATGAATGAAATGAATGAAATGAATGAAATGAATGAAATGAATGAAATGAATGAAATGAATGAAATGAATGAAATGAATGAAATGAATGAAATGAATGAAATGAATGAATGAATGAATGAATGAATGAATGAATGAAATGAATGAAATGAATGAAATGAATGAAATGAATGAAATGAATGAAATGAATGAAATGAATGAAATGAATGAAATGAATGAAATGAATGAAATGAATGAAATGAATGAAATGAATGAAATGAATGAAATGAATGAAATGAATGAAATGAATGAAATGAATGAAATGAATGAAATGAATGAAATGAATGAAATGAATGAAATGAATGAAATGAATGAAATGAATGAAATGAATGAAATGAATGAATGAATGAAATGAATGAAATGAATGAAATGAATGAAATGAATGAAATGAATGAATGAATGAAATGAATGAAATGAATGAAATGAATGAAATGAATGAAATGAATGAAATGAATGAAATGAATGAAATGAATGAAATGAATGAAATGAATGAAATGAATGAAATGAATGAAATGAATGAAATGAATGAAATGAATGAAATGAATGAAATGAATGAAATGAATGAAATGAATGAAATGAATGAATGAATGAAATGAATGAAATGAATGAAATGAATGAAATGAATGAAATGAATGAAATGAATGAAATGAATGAAATGAATGAAATGAATGAAATGAATGAAATGAATGAAATGAATGAAATGAATGAAATGAATGAAATGAATGAAATGAATGAAATGAATGAAATGAATGAAATGAATGAAATGAATGAAATGAATGAAATGAATGAAATGAATGAAATGAATGAAATGAATGAAATGAATGAAATGAATGAAATGAATGAAATGAATGAAATGAATGAAATGAATGAAATGAATGAATGAATGAATGAATGAATGAAATGAATGAAATGAATGAATGAATGAAATGAATGAAATGAATGAAATGAATGAAATGAATGAAATGAATGAAATGAATGAAATGAATGAAATGAATGAATGAATGAAATGAATGAAATGAATGAAATGAATGAAATGAATGAAATGAATGAAATGAATGAAATGAATGAATGATGAAATGAATGAAATGAATGAAATGAATGAAATGAATGAAATGAATGAAATGAATGAAATGAATGAAATGAATGAAATGAATGAAATGAATGAAATGAATGAATGAATGAAATGAATGAAATGAATGAATGAATGAAATGAATGAAATGAATGAAATGAATGAATGAATGAAATGAATGAAATGAATGAAATGAATGAAATGAATGAATGAATGAATGAATGAAATGAAATGAAATGAATGAAATGAATGAAATGAATGAAATGAATGAATGAATGAAATGAATGAAATGAATGAAATGAATGAAATGAATGAAATGAATGAAATGAATGAAATGAATGAAATGAATGAAATGAATGAATGAATGAAATGAATGAAATGAATGAAATGAATGAAATGAATGAAATGAATGAAATGAATGAAATGAATGAAATGAATGAAATGAATGAATGAATGAAATGAATGAAATGAATGAAATGAATGAATGAATGAAATGAATGAAATGAATGAAATGAATGAAATGAATGAAATGAATGAAATGAATGAAATGAATGAAATGAATGAAATGAATGAAATGAATGAATGAATGAAATGAATGAAATGAATGAAATGAATGAAATGAATGAAATGAATGAAATGAATGAAATGAATGAAATGAATGAATGAATGAAATGAATGAAATGAATGAAATGAATGAATGAATGAAATGAATGAAATGAATGAAATGAATGAAATGAATGAAATGAATGAAATGAATGAAATGAATGAAATGAATGAAATGAATGAAATGAATGAAATGAATGAAATGAATGAAATGAATGAAATGAATGAATGAATGAAATGAATGAAATGAATGAAATGAATGAAATGAATGAAATGAATGAAATGAATGAAATGAATGAAATGAATGAAATGAATGAATGAATGAATGAATGAAATGAATGAAATGAATGAAATGAATGAAATGAATGAAATGATGAAATGAATGAAATGAATGAAATGAATGAAATGAATGAAATGAATGAAATGAATGAAATGAATGAAATGAATGAAATGAATGAAATGAATGAAATGAATGAAATGAATGAAATGAATGAAATGAATGAAATGAATGAAATGAATGAAATGAATGAAATGAATGAAATGAATGAATGAATGAAATGAATGAAATGAATGAAATGAATGAAATGAATGAAATGAATGAAATGAATGAAATGAATGAAATGAATGAAATGAATGAAATGAATGAAATGAATGAAATGAATGAAATGAATGAAATGAATGAAATGAATGAAATGAATGAAATGAATGAAATGAATGAAATGAATGAATGAATGAAATGAATGAATGAATGAAATGAATGAAATGAATGAAATGAATGAAATGAATGAAATGAATGAAATGAATGAAATGAATGAAATGAATGAAATGAATGAAATGAATGAAATGAATGAAATGAATGAAATGAATGAAATGAATGAAATGAATGAAATGAATGAAATGAATGAAATGAATGAAATGAATGAAATGAATGAAATGAATGAAATGAATGAAATGATGAAATGAATGAAATGAATGAAATGAATGAATGAATGAAATGAATGAAATGAATGAAATGAATGAAATGAATGAAATGAATGAAATGAATGAATGAATGAAATGAATGAAATGAATGAAATGAATGAATGAATGAATGAAATGAATGAATGAATGAAATGAATGAAATGAATGAATGAATGAAATGAATATGAATGAATGATGAAATGAATGAAATGAATGAAATGAATGAAATGAAATGAATGAAATGAATGAAATGAATGAAATGAATGAAATGAATGAAATGAATGAAATGAATGAAATGAATGAAATGAATGAAATGAATGAAATGAATGAATGAATGAAATGAATGAATAATGAAATGAAATGAATGAAATGAATGAATGAATGAATGAAATGAATGAAATGAATGAAATGAATGAAATGAATGAATGAATGAATGAAATGAATGAAATGAATGAAATGAATGAAATGAATGAAATGAATGAATGAATGAAATGAATGAAATGAATGAAATGAATGAAATGAATGAAATGAATGAAATGAATGAAATGAATGAAATGAATGAAATGAATGAAATGAATGAAATGAAA